>NC_091232.1:1460647-1760647 GCF_040958095.1 Procambarus clarkii | reverse complement strand
GGGATGGGATATGAAGAGCGGCTGAAGGAACTGAACCTTACGACACTAGAGAAAAGAAGGGAGAGAGGAGATATGATAGGGACATATAAAATACTCAGGGGAATTGACAAAGTGGAAATAGATGAAATGTTCACACGTAATAATAACAGAACGAGGGGACATGGGTGGAAACTGGAAACTCAGATGAGTCACAGAGATGTTAGGAAGTTTTCTTTTAGCGTGAGAGTAGTAGAAAAATGGAATGCACTTGGGGAACAGGTTGTGGAAGCAAATACTATTCATACTTTTAAAACTAGGTATGATAGGGAAATGGGACAGGAGTCATTGCTGTAAACAACCGATAGCTAGAAAGGCGGGATCCAAGAGTCAATGCTCGATCCTGCAAGCACATATAGGTGAGTACATATAGGTGAGTACACACACACACACACACACACACACACACACACACACACACACACACACACACACACACACACACACACACGCGCACGCACGCGCACACACACACGCACGCACGCACGCACGCACACGCACGCACACGCACGCACGCACGCGCACGCACGCACGCACACGCACACGCACGCACACGCACACGCACGCACACGCACGCACGCACACGCACGCACGCACACGCACGCACGCACACGCACGTACACGCACGCACGCGCACACGCACGCACGCGCACACGCACGCGCACGCGCACACGCACACGCACACGCACGCACGCACACGCACGCACACTCACACACTCGCACGCACACGCACTCACACACTCGCACGCACACGCACTCACACACTCGCACGCACACGCACTCGCACGCACACGCACTCACACACTCGCACGCACACGCACTCACACACTCACACACTCACACACTCACACACACTCTCACACTCTCACACTCACACACACTCTCACACTCTCACACTCACACTCTCTCTCTCTCTCTCTCTCTCTCTCTCTCTCTCTCTCTCTCTCTCTCTCTCTCTCTCTCACACACACTCTCACACTCTCACTCTCACTCTCTCACTCACTCACTCTCTCACTCTCTCACTCTCTCACTCAACCACCCTGACAGTGTACACACCAACACTGCCCTCAATCACAGCTCCAAGGTTAGGCGCTTTCTCTTACTGAATCATTCCTCTCGTTACGGACTTAAATTTCTTTATTTTTATATATATATATATATATATATATATATATATATATATATATATATATATATATATATATATATATATATTATATATATATATATATATATATATATATATATATATATATATATATATATATATATATACATATACATAAAATATTATAAACTTACACAAACATAATGCTATAGTTGGAAATATTAGTTGTGAAAGCTTAAACTTATATTTGGAGGTAAGTGTAGAGTTGAGTTAAGGTGTTAGTGAGTGTTGAGTGTGAGTGTGTCAGTACTGTGAAGCAGTCTGCCCTTGGCCAGCCACAGCACATGACGCTCATTGTCAACATATTGTGAACGCCACCACCTGAGGCTGTCTCTGTGTGTGCTCACCTAGTTGTGCTTGCTGGGGTTGAACTCTGGCTCTTTGGTCCCGCCTCTCAACTGTCAATCAACTGGTGTACAGGTTCCTGAGCCTACTGAGCTATCATATCTACATTCGAAACTGTGTATGGAGTCAGCCTCCACCACATTACTGCCTAATGCATTCCATCTGTTAACTACTGACACTGAAAGAGATTTCGAACGTCCCTGTGGCTCATTTGGGCACTCGGTTTCCATTTGTATCCCCTTGTTCGCGTTCCGCCCATGTTAAATATTTTATCCTTATGTACCCTGTCAATTCCTCTGAGAATTGTGTAGCTAGTGATCATTTACTTTTCTGTCTTCCAGTGTTGTGAGGTGCATTTCACTCAGCCTTTCCTCGTAGCTCATGCCTCTTAGTTCTGAGACTAGCCTAGTGGCATACCTCTGAACTTTTTCCAGCTTCGTCTTGTGCTTAACAAGGTATGCTGGGGCCGCATATTCCAGGATTGCTCCTACATATGTGGTTTACAAGGCTCTGAATGATTCCTTACAAGGGTTCCTGAAGGCAGTTCTGAATGTTAACGCATTTGCCGCCGATGTTATTCTTTTTTATGTGGGCTTCAGGAGACAGGTTTGGTGTGATATCTATCACACCAAACCAAACGGATATCTCTATCGGTTTCGTGAAGTACTTCATCTCCCATTCGGTATCTTGTGTCTGGCCTCATGTTTCCACTGCCTAGTTTAATTACCTTACATTTATTCGGTTTGAACTTTAGTAGCCATTTGTTGGACCATTCATTCAGTTTGTATAGGTCATCTTGTAGCATCATACTATCTTCCTCCGTTTTAATCTTCCTCATAATTTTGTCATCATCAGCAAACATTGAGAGGAACGATTCTATACCCTATGGGAGATTATTTACATAAATCAGAAAAGGTGTGTGTGTGTGGGGGGGGGGGGGGGAGTGCGTGCATGCGCGCGCGTGTGTGCAGTAGGAAACCAAGCCCCGTGGCCCCGCTGGGGTTGGCGTGGGAGCGGGAGCAACGCCGCCTCCACGTCAGATGGATATTGGTGTTGTGGCCAACCGGTGGTGCTTCTCTCTCCTCCCGTCCACCTCACTCGCCAGCCAGATCCCCTCACCCACCTCGAGTGCCTGCACGCCCTCAACTCCACGATGGGCGGCAGGTCGTGAGGCTGACTATGAGGTCCTAGGACCCTCCTGATGATAATTTCCTGACGACCCTTAGCTACGGATACCGGCCTCTGGTGTTGACCAACCCGCAATGAACAGTACAAACCCGCTACTACCTCGCCTTCTGGATTCTTACATGACGGACCCGGCTACACTTCACGGAAAACGAGACTGTTTAATGTTGCCATAGTATTGGCATGTGGGGATAGTTATATGTGATGAGTGAGTGGTGATCTTGTGGTGGTGTTGTGGTGTCGTCAAGATCACAGGAAAGGTTTACCTGGGCGAGGCTTCCAGCGCTCTCTGGTGTGTTGGCCAGACACAGTTTGTTGGAATCTGCGCGCGGTGATGAACGGTGCGTGTTGCCCACAGTTGTGCATGTTGTGGGTCACCCCGGGGAGACGACCACTGGATTACCCGAGAGCCTCTGTCTAAAGGAAGAATAGACAGGAAAAACCAATAAGGTGAGTTAAGAGTTTCCAGAGCAATTCATGTGTGTAGTCACAGTTTTAATAATTTCTGATGCTACGTGCGAAAAGCGAGGTTCTTTGAAGGCTGACAGGTTGGTGTGATGGGCCCTGCATTCTCTGAGCTCAGTAGGCAGCGTGGCCCACACGACCTCCGTGACAGGAGCAGGTGGGGGGCCTGCAGCGCGCCTCCAGGTGCCTGCAGGCGCCTCACCTCCTCAGTTAATTCCAAGAGCAATTTTTTAGTTATTACCAGAAGTAATGAGCTCCATGTCGCAACCTTACTGGGAGACATTTATACAGTTATGGGGCCTTGGTTTTTGTCCCCTTGTGGGAGCCGGGGATGTGGCCAACACCTGCAGGAACAGGGATGTGGCCAACACCTGGCAGGAGCAGGGATGTGGCCAACACCTGGCAGGAGCAGGGATGTGGCCAACACCTGCAGGAACAGGGATGTGGCCAACACCTGGCAGGAGCAGGGATGTGGCCAACACCTGGCAGGAGCAGGGATGTGGCCAACACCTGGCAGGAGCAGGGATGTGGCCAACACCTGGCAGGAGCAGGGATGTGGCCAACACCTGGCAGGAGCAGGGATGTGGCCAACACCTGGCAGGAGCAGGGATGTGGCCAACACCTGGCAGGAGCAGGGATGTGGCCAACACCTGGCAGGAGCAGGGATGTGGCCAACACCTGGCAGGAGCAGGGATGTGGCCAACACCTGCAGGAGCAGGGATGTGGCCAACACCTGGCAGGAGCAGGGATGTGGCCAACACCTGGCAGGAGCAGGGATGTGGCCAACACCTGGCAGGAGCAGGGATGTGGCCAACACCTGGCAGGAGCAGGGATGTGGCCAACACCTGGCAGGAGCAGGGATGTGGCCAACACCTGGCAGGAGCAGGGATGTGGCCAACACCTGGCAGGAGCAGGGATGTGGCCAACACCTGGCAGGAGCAGGGATGTGGCCAACACCTGGCAGGAGCAGGGATGTGGCCAACACCTGGCAGGAGCAGGGATGTGGCCAACACCTGGCAGGAGCAGGGATGTGGCCAACACCTGGCAGGAGCAGTGTTGAGCAGAACTCTGCTCAACACCCCACGCCCACTACACCTGATTAATCTTTGTATGTGCTTTCCCCTTTGTTTCCACTTTATTCGTCCCCATTTTCGTCTCCCCATTCGATCCCCATTTTTGCCCTATTCTTCCCCCCTTTAAGCCTTATTCCTCGCGTATTTGTATCATTTACCTGACTTCCCTAATGGAATTAATCCAATAGGCCCAGTATAGTCCCATTACGGGCTATTCACGCCCCGTGCCACTTCTTCGGTGGCTTATCTTCATCAATCAATTACAGTTGCATCACTTGAGAATGAACCATGTAGGTTCGAAACGTTGTGTAAATTTATAATTAGTGTAATACATTATACAGTTAATTATTAGTTCACCTCGAACAAAGATGACATTTGGAGAAATCCTCTTCCAATTAAACCAAGAGGCAAGAACACTAGTCACAGACATAGAAGCCCTAAACAAGAAAATAATCAACACAGAAAATGCCGTCATATTCAATGAAACCTGTTTAAATGAAAACCTGCTGCCGGTTTATATATATATATATATATATATATATATATATATATATATATATATATATATATATATATATATATATATATATATATATATATATATATATATATATATATATATATATATAATGTCGTACCTAATAGCCAGAACGTACTTCTCAGCCTAATATGCAAGACCAAATTTGCCTAATAAGCCAAGTTTTACTGAATTAATATATTTTCTCTAATTTTTTTCTTATGAAATGATAAAGCTACCCATTTCATTATGTATGAGGTCAATTTTTTTTTATTGGAGTTAAAATTAACGTAGATATATGACCGAACCTAACCAACCCTACCTAACCTATCTTTATAGGTTAGGTTAGGTTACGTAGCCGAAAAAGTTAGGTTAGGTTAGGTAGGTTAGGTAGTCAAAAAACAATTAATTCATGAAAACTTGGCTTACTAGGCAAATTTGGCCTTGCATAGTAGGCTGAGAAGTGCGTTCTGGGTACTAGGTACGACATTATATATATATATATATATATATATATATATATATATATATATATATATATATATATATATATATATATATATATATATATATATATATATATATATATATATATATATATATATATATATATATATATGTCGTACCTAGTAGCCAGAACTCACTTTTTGGCCTACTATTCAAGGCCCGTTTTGCCTAATAAGCCAAGTTTTCCTGAATTAATATATTTTTTCTAATTTTTTTGTTATGAAATGATAAAGCTACCCATTTCATTATGTATGAGGTCATTTTTTTTTATTGGAGTTAAAATTAACGTAGATATATGACCGAACCTAACCAACCCTACCTAACCTAACCTATCTTTATAGGTTAGGTTTGGTTAGGTAGCCGAAAAAGTTAGGTTAGGTTAGGTAGTCGAAAAACAATTAATTCATCAAAACTTGGCTTATTAGGCAAATCGGGCCTTGCATAGTAGGCTGAGAAGTGCGTTCTGGCTATTAGGTACGACATATATATATATATATATATATATATATATATATATATATATATGCGAACAAGCCTGAATGGTCCCCAGGACAATATGCAACTGACAATATCTCACTTCTGGGGTGTGAGTTTTCAGTTATATATATATATATATATATATATATATATATATATATATATATATATATATATATATATATATATATATATATATATATTATTTATTTATTTATTTTATTTATTTATTTATTTTATCTCTCTCTCTCATATGTTGGGGTAACAGCTCTCATGAGATTTCTGAGGACTCTTAACTCACTCTTTTTTTCTTTCTCTTTCTTTTTTTTCTTTTTCTTTTCTTTTCTTTCCCTCCCTCCCCAGTACACACAAGTCCGTCACCACCAACTCATCTTCCATCATGACGGGGAGGTGGTGCCCGTGCCCAGGTGAGAGTGGTGGCCCTGTGCCGCCTGGTGGCTAACTAGTAGCGTGGCCAGGTATGGCCAGGGTCACGCTACACCCAGGTCACGCATGTGTGAGGCCATGTGCCTGCTGACCTTGCTCGGCTCATCATTATCTTGCCATGATGCCGGAGCTCAACGTCCCCACGGCCCGGTCCTCGACCAGGCCTCCTCGTTGCTGGACTGATCAACCAGGCTGTTGGACGCGGCTGCTCGCAGCCTGGTTGATCAGGGGTGGTCACCGGGACCACACGAATCACGCTTGGTGATTGTTCAAGTCCAAATCTGAGAGATTGTAGATGCGACCAACCCCCACCCCCCACCCCCACTTAGAAAAAAATTGTTAGGGGGAGATTGCGTGCTCTTCCCCCCCCCCCCCTTCCCCCCACGGAGGACAGGTAATTCCGGCTTGTAAATTCCTGGCCAAGAAATAATGTAGGATTGTTACACATGCAATATTCATTAGTCTGGTTGATACCTGGTTGATTCCTGGTTGATGGGGTTCTGGGAGTTCTTCTACTCCCCAAGCCCGGCCCGAGGCCAGACTCGACTTGTGAGAGTTTGGTCCACCAGGCTGTTGCTTGGAGCGGCCCGCAGGCCCACATACCCACCACAGCCCGGTTGGTCCGGCACTCCTTGAAGAAAAGTATCTAGTTTTCTCTTGAAGATGTCCACGGTTGTTCCGGCAATATTTCTTATGCTCGCTGGGAGGATGTTGAACAACCGCGGACCTCTGATGTTTATACAGTGCTCTCTGATTGTGCCTATGGCACCTCTGCTCTTCACTGGTTCTATTCTGCATTTTCTTCCATATCGTTCCCTCCAGTACGTTATTTTACTGTGTAGATTTGGGACTTGGCCCTCCAGTATTTTCCATGTGTATATTATTTTATATCTCTCTCGTCTCCTTTCTAGTGAGTACATTTGGAGAGCTTTGAGACGATCCCAATAATTTGGGATCGTGGTGGAGGTTGCAGTCTCCCTATTTAATGTCCGCCTCCCTGTCAGTGATCGTTCCTCTGTCACAACTTGTTTAGGATCTCCTGCACTGACGAGGGTTATTCTAAGGGTAAACAGTTTGGAAGTATTGGGGGTATTGTCGGGGCGGTGAGAGGTGACCTCCCACACTCCCACCAAGTAACTCCCACACTCCCACCAAGTAACTCCCACACTCCCACCAAGTAACTCCCACACTCCCACCAAGTAACTCCCACACTCCCACCAAGTAACTCCCACACTCGGCGGTTTTGTCCAATGATTTGTCTGGGTTTCCAAGTGTCTCCTGTTCTTTTGTTTGAGGTTTTCACGTCACTATTTTTTTCAAGTGCTCTTACTGCACCTGCAAAGAAACCCACCTCAATTTTTATTCGTGTTTTTTCTTCTTCAAATTTTTCGTGTTTTATATTTTTATTTTGATCATTTTTGTTCAGGTTTTCTTTTGTGTTCTTCTGGTCGTAGGCGTAAGTATTATCTCCTTTCCTCCGGCCTAGTGAGCAACGTGGATATTGAAACCACTAATAACTATCACCGAGGTCACTGCGAGAGAACTTTTCATCCGACATCCACAGCCGATAAAATAAATTCATGATTTACCTTCAGAGGTGAAAACACACACGACCTCAACCCAAAAAACAAAAGACTTTTACGTTATGAGATTGTGGGATATGTGAGGTCTGCGAACTCTTCGGATTTTCTGGTTTCTCGGAAAATTAATTCAGAAGTGTCATTAGTACTTTGTTTCCACCGTGTCGTGTTATTTCCTACACCAGTAGGTTTTTAAAAAGGCAGATTAGGCTAGGAAGAATGAAAAGTATGAGAGAGAGAGAGAGAGAGAGAGAGAGAGAGAGAGAGAGAGAGAGGGGGGGGGGGGGTAGGTGTGTACATACCTAACATAGACCTTTGGGGTAGTGAGGTCTAGCTCCTTATGCTCCGCCTACTAGCTTGTTTTATTTGTATTTGTCAAACCTGACTTTAATTAAAGGTGTGGATGGAGGTGGCTTCCAAAACTTTTGTCAGTGCATTCCTTCCGTTGACCTGTGGCCTCTAGTCCTACTCTCTCAATTGGACGAGGCTATCCCTATCCGCCTAATCTCTTTCCCTTCAGTATCTTGTATGTTGTGATCATATTCCCTCTCTTTCTTTTATCTTCTAGCGTTGTGAGATTTAGTATCTTTATATGCATATTCAAATTTAATATGTACAGAGGTTTACAATGACAGGCGCCAAGAGTAATAAGGGTTCAGCTACGAACATATGCTAATGTTTGTAGTGAACCCTCATTACTCTGGCGCCAGTCGTTGTAAACCTCTGTACATATTAATTTTCGCTTGAGGCTTCAAAAGGTGTGGATTCCATGCCGGTGCTGCATATTTCAGCACTGGTGTAACAAATGTTGTGTAGATTGCCTTGAAGGAGTCCTGATTTAGGTTTCTAAACGATGTTCTTATAATTGCCAGCGTCTCATATTCTTCTGATGTTATCCTGTGTGCGCGCGCGCCTCCGGTGTTAGTATTAGAATGATATCCACTCCCAAACCTCTCTCTCTTCACGGTTCCTCTGTAAATGCTTCACCCACCTACTTCAAATACAAATAATCGCCAACAAAACCTAAATACCAAACCTACGCTTAACAATACATGAAAAATATCATCCAGAGTTAGAAGGAAAATAAATAGGCAAACACTTGGTCAACAATAGGGTTGCAGATCTGTGGAAAAAGTAATCAATGGAAAATAACATGAGCAGTAAACTCACAGGAAAGTTTCCATCATTGGTTGCACAAATATATGAGTGGGATGGGAGGGATAAAAATAACAGCTTTTCTGAAAAACCTGTATTCTTGTGTTGCTTGTATTGAGCCCGAGGAGGTGGCGTTATTGCCAGTGATGGTGCAAGACTTCCCAGTGTTGCCAGGCCGTCCTCCCAGAGAAGGGATAGCGAGCCGCCAGCCAACCAGCCCGCCTCCTGAAGGCCACCGAGGCATGTCCGATTTATAATTTGATGGGAATTAATATTTTAAACCTAGGCTGAATTAATGTTCACCAAATTTAGCGTACAATAGACAAAATAATGGTGTGTAATCAAGAGGCATTAATTAGATCGGTAAGGTACTCAATTTTCTCTTATCTGAATAATTTGTGATTGAGCAAGACGCCATATTGGTGGCCGGCACGACCTCTCTCCTCCACCCACCTCCACACTATAAACACACTCCACTGCTTCACTGTCTGGAACATCTCATATATATACTGTACATAATAGCCAGAGCCGCGCTACCTGGCCCTAGTAAGCATGGTCCGATTTGCCTTACAAGCAGAGCGATTTTCGCCATTTTCAAATATTTCTTTCCAAATTGGAGAATAGATAATGTTGGGAAATTGGCTTTCCCAACAATATTAATATATTAGGAACATGAATTACTGACTAAAGTTAAATTTGAAAAAAATTGTTTTGACTCAAAAATAATCAAATCATATACTGTATAATGTAATGGGAAGCTTTATCATTCCATAAGAAAACTATATTAAAAAATATACTTCAGCAAAATTCTGTTTGTTAGGCAACTTAGTTTATTAGGTATAACATATATATTTATTTTCTTAAATTATGAGAGTACCGCCTCTTGTGCAATTGTGGGGACCCATAACCTCGGAGAAGAAAATAAAGAGTATTCAGAGAAGACCTTGTGGATTCTCACTGAACACTTTAATATTTTCTTCTCCTACTCCTATTCTTATATATATATATATATATATATATATATATATATATATATATATATATATATATATATATATATATATATATATATATATATAATATATATATATATATATGACAGTTGACTTGACAGTTGGTCAGTCTGGTGTTGACAAAGGCTTTAACAAAGCCGAAACGTTCACCTCATTTCATATTTCTCTGTGGATTTTCCGCATATATATATATATATATATATATATATATATATATATATATATATATATATATATATATATATATAATATATATATATATATAATGTATGTGTACCTAAACGTACTCATTACTCTTATGATGGTTAATACTACTTGCGAATGTGTTCCTGTAGTGTGATACTTGATGGTCTGAGTTTCAGTGAATGTTTGTGACATCTTGGAGTCAATCTTTGTTGTGTTGGAAGGTAGAAATATAGACTTTTGTCTGCTGGTGAGTGAGGATGTGGGAGCTGGTTAATGCTCAGTGGGTATCTTGGTGCTTGCTGTCCAGAGGCTGGTCTTGCCCTGTGGCTACCATCTCTTGTGGTCTTAGCATGCCTAGCCTTCCTACCCTGTTTCTCTGTCTCTTTATTGATCCCTATTTAGGGACCTTAACTAGGCCTGTATATCCCATTCCATACCTTCCCCTCCTATTCTACGGTGTTTCATTTGCCATTTTTAGGTTCTTTGTTACTTCTCTCCGGTAGTCCTCTTGTCATAGCTTATTACTGCCAGAATGAACAACTACACAACTGGATGGGGGCCGAGCGGACAGCACGCTGGGCTTGTGATCCTGTGGTCCTGGGTTCGATCCCAGGCGCCGGCGAGAAACAATGGGCAGAGTTTCTTTCACACCATGCCCCTGTTACCTAGCAGTAAAATAGGTACCTGGGTGTTAGTCAGCTGTCACGGGCTGCTTCATGGGGGTGGAGGACTGGTCGAGGACCGGGCCGCGGGGACACTAAAAAAAAAAAAAAAAAAAAAAAAAAGCCCCGAAATCATCTCAAGATAACCTCAAGATATACCTGCAAATAACTGCCACCACTACCAATTATTTCCGGGTGTGTGTGCAGCGTTCAGTGTGGATATATAGTGGACGGCCGGTATGCCCTGGTCATGCAAATTTCCTGAGCTGTCAAAACAATCTAATTAAATTATTTCTGGAGGCGAAAGGGTGCCATTCCAGTTGATTTTAGGCCTCCATTGCATTTTGAAGCAAGCTGTATTTTTCATCGTAACATAAATTAACAACCACTATTACCAGCCACAAACAATCAAAGCACCACCACCAGACACAAACAGCACAATCGACCAACAACCACCACCTATCGTTAGTAGTTACTAACCATTACCCACCCTACCACCACCGCTGACACTAGTGCCAAGTCCTTCATGGTCCGCTCCAACTACTGTCACCATCTTCACTGCTATCAGCACTACATTATAACACCATTACTTCTACAAGCACCACCACCATTATTACCACCACTACTACTACTACCAATCCCTCCCGTGTCACGCCCTCCACTACCACCACTACTATTCCATCTCCACTAACCACAGTGTTGGGGCTCCTCCCTCTAGCCCCTATCATGATGGGGACTATTTATCAGGGTGTGGGCGGACGTGAAGTGAAGGATCATTGATTTTGATGCTATCGCGTCACACTTGACTGTGGGCGGCCTACGTGTTGTGGCTTGTGGTGTTGAACTTGCTGTGTTGTGTGATGTGATGTGTGTTGTGACCCGTCTCACTCGCAGTATGGTACTAAGACTGAGGTATTTAGTCTCATAAAAGCTATCAGTCTGTCTCTCTATGCCCCCTCTCCCTCCCCCTTTTTCATATAGTACAACAAAGTTTCCGAGTTTAAACAGTTTACCAGTACCCTAAATTTAGCGTGGGAGGCAGGAGTGTAGTCTGCCTAGTGGTCTCCCCTGCACTGACACCAGCGCGTTCTCGCCAGTTGCCACCGTAAACAAAATACAACTGTTGTGCCTAACAAGTAGCGTACGAACCCAGGCAACACCTCCCCCCCCCCCCCCCCCCGGGTAGCCTCTGGTATACAAGCGGGGGAACAGTGGATGAGAGAGAGGCGACAGGCAGTGCTTGGCGCCGGTCACAAGCACTAGTGGAAGTCGAGCCTGGCCTCAGGCCGTAAGACCATGAAACCGAACATCAAATGCTATTCAGTATTCATTTATAGACATCCATATATGTTGAAATACTCACGAGGACCCTTGTTGTTCTTATCACTCGCAGCTCCCTGCGAGAGAGGAAGCTTACTACCACACACAGTTATGTGAGCAGTGTCGTGTCTGACAACCATAACTCTACACAATTTCAATTTTTAAAACCATTTCCTTCGCCTGTACCTCTTCATTTTCTTCAGTTTTACAAAAACCAAAATACAAAAGTGGACGTTGTGTGTGTTGTTCATACCTTGTGGTGGACACGTCTGACACATGTTTCCTGTGGTGAGACGTTGTGTGGTGGTGGTGGTGACGCGCGTGACCGTCAAGTGTCGCTCACACACCTTCTCTCAACTAACATCTCCCAGTTATCATAACCAACGTTATAAATGTAACCTATAAAGACAAGCAACGGCTCACAAATATTCAAGTTTTCTGTGCCTCGGACCCGAGAGTATAGGTGGATTGGTTGCGTTCGTACGTGTCTGGTTAGGCTACAAGGTTGGATTTTTTTTCACGGAGGGGCAAATCAAAGAGAACGGGCTGCGCTCCAATCCGTCCTTACCTTTACCGCAAGGTAAGGTAAGGTATCCAAGGTAATGTCCTCAGGCCTTACCTCTAAGGTAAGATCCTCAGGCCAGGCTCGTTAGAAGAGCTCGTCCGGCCTTCCACACCCTCAGAACGCCGAATCACCTTCTGTGGTTGAGTGTTCAATAAACCCTTGAACTATATGTTTAACACATCTCTAACCCTGTTCATGGAGGACAGAAGAAAATGTATATATGCTGGTTAGCATTGTAAATGTGTGGCCACGTCTGTGGTAGAAAATAATAATAATAATAATAAAACACCCCCAGAAGCATTCATAAATTTTATCATACGATGTATTAAAAAAATCTCATATATAACAATATTATTATATATGAAATTTCTATGTATTGTTAGGCGTAGGTTAGGTATTTAAGTTCTGTTGGAGATCATTTGTAATTAAGTACATGGGTGAAGTATTTACAGCGTTGGGGTTCGAATATTGGTCGTCAGCGAAGCACTCTTCGAGAAGTGTTCGAACGTCATCAGTTGTGAGTCAGCCCGTCCGCCAAAGACCCAAAAGTGATTCCATGCACCCGCCAAACCCCCTGTTTGATTAAAAAACTGTTTACACACGACTCTCAACTGTTGACGTTCGAACACTTCCGGAACAAGTGCTTCGCTGACCAATTTTGTTCGAACCACAACGCTGTAAACACTTCACCCACGTACTACTAACATAAATAATCGCCAACAAAACCTAAACACCTAACCTAACCTACGCCTATATATGCACAATATGCTAATATATTATAATATTAATTTATATTTGAGAAAATTCCAGTTTTGAATGAACAGCATGTAAAAATTTATGAATACGTCTGTGGGGTCGACCGCTGGATGGAATGGACTTGAGTCGAGGACGGGTTGCAGCGCAACCCGTTCTCGCAAATTCGTAAAGTCAATATTGACTTATTAACTACGTGCATAGGTGATATACTAAACATAATAGATACCCCTAAAAAGATTCATAGAAAACACCGACCTTACCTAACCTTGTTAGTATCTTAAGATAAGCATCTTATTGCTTCGTAATTACAATTATTACTTAACCTATACCTATTATGGGTTAGGTAATAATTGTAATTACGAAGCAATAAGATGCTTATCTTAACATACTAACAAGGTTAGGTAAGGTCGGTGTTTTCTATGAATCTTTTTAAGGGTGTCTATTATGTTAAGTATGTCACCTATGCACATATTTAATAAGTCAATATTGACTTATTAAATTTGCGAGAACGGGTTGTGCAGCGATGAAATGTTAGCACTGTGAAGAAATCCATAACAGACCATTAGAACATTATCTAACACAGTGCACAGTTACAAACGAAATAAGATTTTAACTAAGATTCAACAGAGCAGAAGAAGTTGTTAAACACATGGGGCATAATTTTCCCGAAGCGCACACAAGTCATAAATACTCAAATACCGCCTAAGACAGATAGAAGCTGAAAAACAATTAACGCTTAGTGGGCCAGAGGCTTAGGAAATGTCATGTGCCAACCGTTTTTCATTCATAAATAGGGAGGGAGGGGGATCGGCGGCTAGATTAACGAGCAATTGGCCTAGGATGACGAGGACGGGTTGTGCGTTCAAACACTTCCCCAAAGATCCTCCCAACATTGAATGAACGAATTCCAACGCTTGACGACCATCACTTCCCCATCCTGGAGGTTGTTCCCATGGGGCCAGACACTGTTCCCTGCATCACTCCTGCCCGAGGACCGTTGCCATGCTCGGGCGGGTGGAGTGCAGGGCGGGCCATAGTCACGCAGGGAGTACCGGGAAGGCCACCTTGGGGCGCACTTTTTACCTGGAGGCGGCGGCGGCCCCCGGGCGCCAGCAGAATGAGGCGGGTCATAATAGTGGGGGTGTGGAGGCTAGACTCTGATGGTCGTGATCCTGTGCTTATGTCTGTGTGAGTGTTGGATGGTGACCGTTATTTTGGCTACGAGAACACCTGGGTCACCCAGGGTGAGACAGGTGGTCACCCCCGGGGGCAGATTGGAAACCCACAAGCGGGAGAGGGTGGGATGGGGTGGGTGGGTCCTTGTACTGTATATGCACCTGTTGCAGCTAAGATAATTAAGGGCTTGACATAAAGTCAGTCATACCTGCCCACCGGGGTGTGGCGAGGGCGACCTAACCCAATCTTAACCTAACTCAACCTTAACTAACATCATGTTATTTGGTGTGTGTGTGTGTGTGTGTGTGTGTATGTATGCATGTATGTATGTATGTATGTATATAAATAAAATATGCGCGAACAAGCCTGAACGGTCTCCAGGCATATATGCCACTGAAAACTCACACCCCAGAAGTGACTCGAACCCATACTGGCAGGAGCAACGCAACTGATGTAAATGCAATGCAACAGACACACTGTCAGTGTTTATAACATTAATAACCTTGGGTTGTGAAATTTCGAAGCAGGAAAGTGTTCAATAAATGTAAACAAAGCCATCATGATTAAAACCGATGTACTTAGTGGTTGATAAGTCCTGGAACTGCTTACCGTGGACGGAAGCCAGTCTAGGAGTATTCTTAGTGTCATTTTCCGCTTGGAGGTGAATTGTTAAGATATTAGAGGTATGGGCGGAGGTCCTGTTGTGTTGTTACCACAACCCCGCCCGTGTTCGTGAACCTGGCAGCCCCCCACGCCCACGCCCTCACGCCCTCTTCCTCCACCCGTGATCCTGCCTCACACCTCCCTGCCCTAGCACCTGGGGAAAGCAATCAAGGCATATTGCTATTTATTTATGAATAGTAAATAGGTACCTGGGTGTTAGTCAGCTGTCACGGGCTGCTTCCTGGGGGTGGAGGCTTGGTCGAGGACCGGGCCGCGGGGACACTAAGCCCCGAAATCATCTCAAGATAACCAAGATAGCAGGACAAACTCACTCCTTGTTCCCCTGTATGTTGGTTGCGTTTGTCTTAGACATACATGTGTTAGGACGAACACTGGGAGAGTCGACAGCCGAGACAAGGCGTCACTTCCTGCAGTCAGAATACACGGATATATATAATTAACGGATTAATAACAATCAGTAGGAAAACATCCTAAGGAACTATCGTTGCGCGTCCAATAACACAGCGCTGAACAATAGGGGTTGGAATTCGTATTTAAAATATTGTTGTAGTCAGAGCCGTGTGATGTAACGCTTGCAAGTCATGTGACCTCTGACGTCACATGCATGACCTCAACAGAGTTGCTTTGCTCAACTGCAAGTTGACACAAGTGTCCGGTGATGGTGGCGGCGTCGTGGTTGACTACACCGTCGCAGCTCTTATTTGAAGTGAATATATTGATGTGGGTTGGGGCTGAGGGAGCGAGCATCAGCAGTGTTTGGGTCAACACCGGTACTGATGTCAGCTCCGGGGACCTGCCGGAAGGCCCACGCTACCAGAACAATTGGGGCCAACTTCACGAAGCAGTTACGCAAGCATTTACGATCCTGTACATCTTTTCTCAATCTTTGGCGACTTTATTTACAATCATTAAACAGTTAATGAGCTCTGAAGCACCAGGACGCTGTTTATAACAATAACAATTGATTGGGAAGTTTTCATGCCTATAAACTGTTTAATAAATGTAACCAAAACCGCCAAAGATTGAGGAAAGATGTACACGTTCGTAAGTACTTGCGTAACTGCTTCGTGAATCTGGCCCTTGGTCTATTACACCGTCATCACCACTGGTGTTTTGTTCAGTAGGATCCAGCTCACTGTTGTTGTTGGTGTTGTGGTCAGAGAGGCGAGTCATGCAACATGCGGCCTCCAGCCCTCCTTTCATTAGCATACATTAACAAGTTATATTTTGTTTGACTTTGCCAGAAAGATGTTGAGTTGTGTTAATTGTAGCGGCGTTGGTGAATGTATCACAGTAAATACAGCGTAGACTCACTGTAGAGCGAATATACTTTACCTGGAGCTAGCAGTACTTGACACTACTGTAAAATAGCAAGGTGAGAAGCCCCGCCCACTGGCTCAGGATGTGGGGGAGGGGGGGGGGGGACAGCCCACTGGCTTAGGATGTGGGTGGAGGGTCGCCCACTGGTGTGGGTACCTCGCCCACTGGTGTGGGTGCCTCGCCCACTGGTGTGGGTGCCTCGCCCACTGGTGTGGGTGCCTCGCCCACTGGTGTGGGTGCCTCGCCCACTGGTGTGGGTGCCTCGCCCACTGGTGTGGGTGCCTCGCCCACTGGTGTGGGTGCCTCGCCCACTCACTATACAGGAATTCATAAACGCGGTCATAAATTTCATTGATGGTTATTTAAAACTGAATAATTTTGGGGTTTTCTTTATTGGTTAGCAGGAGTCCGGTTATCTTATTTGTTGCAATCAGTTTGATATTTGACAGTTCGCATGACATGCATATTGACCAGACCACACACTAGAAGGTGAAGGGACGACGACGTTTCGGTCCGTCCTGGCCCATTCTTAAGTCGATTGTCAACTCGAGAATGGTCCAGGACGGACCGAAACGTCGTCGTCTCTCCACCTTCTAGTGTGTGGTCTGGTCAACATTCTTCAGCCACGTTATTGTGACTCATCGCCTGCACATGCATGCTAGTTTACAGTCCTGTTTATGATTCATCCACTGGAGGGATTATTCTCTCTATTGTGCTCGAGTACCTTCAGTTGCATTTAACTACACTGTCTCGGATTTCAACATTTCACAAGCAAGCCTCGCCCCAAGGGATAGAACTCTGAACCCACTCCAAGTAAATTACAGAAATATTCCAAGCCATCCTCCTGTAATGATAGTACTGTTTGTAGCTGTGCTCGATCCTTCCATTATGTAATAATGGAGCTCCAGTAAGTCACTTTTTGTACTATTTTTTTATGGTCTGGTAAAAATAAAGCTGAAAACAAATATTTCTAGGCCTACTATATCATATATATGTACTTGTATTCGGCCTTGTGTAGCGTGTATTAGGCCTAGTATGGTTAGATTTGGTCTTATTAGAAACATGAAATATTTTTCGGTTGATCTAAATTCAATAATACAAAAGTTAAGTTTTCTAGTGATGGGTGACGCCAACATTGTTACTATAAGTCATTCACTTGAGGAGGATGGACAGGAGTATTCACTCTGGAGAATTGTAATAATTATGGACAAGTTTGGGGATTACCTTGACATTATTATTCATGTGTATTGGGATATTGCTTGTGTAAATAGGTGAGTCAGTGGGAGATGAAGGCTCATTAAAGGTACCAGCATCAACCCAGCACAGTACACAACCGCCCTTTCTATGATAATTGAACTTCATCAAGGATTTATTTCCCCTTCGCCCGCATGGTTGGTAGTCCATACGAGTGTCGTGTTTCATGCCTTCCCTGGTACACTGAAAGATGGTTGGGCTTGATAAACTGTGGACTGATCACACATACACACAGCTGCTAGGGCTTAAACCACCTACATGTTATACACAGTTATACACCTACATCACGTACTCAGGCGTGTCCAACACCAGTGGTGACCGCTGACACCACCAGCACCAGTGGTGGCCGCTGACATCACCAGCACCAGTGGTGACCGCTGACATCACCAGCACCTGCACAACGCTCTTCACCAATCACCAGTGCCACTGTGGCGGCCGTGTCCCACTTGCCCCACCACCGCTAGTAAGGTCCTTCATCATGGCAGGTAGTGGAGGTGCCTCCAGGGTAACCATCACCATTATGGGAGTCATACACCACACGTTAGGCATACACCTAACATACTTCAGCAAGTGTTGCGGTCATACACAATCAGCATTGGTCAGTACTAACGCAACACATTGCTATCGACAAGTGTTGAGGTGCAGCAACACCAGCAGCATGGTTGAGGTCATGTACCGCGGACATCAAGGCAGTTCGCTGGCCTGTCAAACGCCAGATTAAATTTTGCAGGTTCACCAAGACAAATTGACCGTTCCAGTATGAACAAGGCATATTTGTCCTCGTGTTCCAGTATGAACAAGGCATATTTGTCCTCGTGTTCCAGTATGAACAAGGCATATTTGTCCTCGTTGCAAGATCTTCTGGTGCAACATTCTTGGAGCAACACCTACATCACCATCGACGACTCCTGGTGTAAGTTATGTTGTTGTTGTTGTTTAAGATTTGCTACTTGGTAAGTAGCACGGGCTATGGTGAGCCCGTAGTTTGTGTAAGTTATGGACGGCAGACGTGTGTGGTGCACTTGGTGGATGTGAAGTAGGATGACAGGAACCCATATAAGGACAGAGGAGGAGGAGGAGGTGGCGGAGTATCTCGTATTAGATTTATGGAACCAATTAATTTACCTTGGTTTTGTGACCATGTTTATTCAGTCACTGTGGCGCGCGCACGCACGCACGCGAACACACACTTTCGCAAACAGAGTGGTAGACGGTTGGAACAAGTTAGGTGAGGTGGTGGTGCAGGCCAAGACCGTCAGTAGTTTCAAAGCGTTATATGACAAAGTGCTGGGAAGACGGGACACCACGAGCGTAGCTCTCATCCTGTAACTACACTTAGGTAATTACACACAAAAAAATAGTTAGTAGTTACAGTTGGATTGATTGACCGTTGAGACGCGGGCCGAAAGAGCAGAGCTCAACCCCCGCAAGAACAACTAGGTGAATACACACGCACACACACACACGCGCGCGCACACAAGCACGCACGCACACACACGCACGCGCGCACACGCGCGCACACAGCACGCGCACGCACGCACACGCACACGCGCGGGGTGGTGGCTGAGTGGAGAGTACGCTGGATACGTAGTCCTGTGGTCCCGGGTTTGACTCCCAGCGCCGGTGAAAACAGATGTACAGATTTTCTTTCACCCTGATGCCCCTGTTACCTTGCAGTAAATAAGTACCTAGGAGTTAGTCAGCTGTTAAGGGCTGCTTCCTGTGCGTGTGTGTCTCCCTCTTGCCGCACCACGAAATCAATAAGAAGTCGCGCTCCCTCGGAGTATGTAACTTTCTTTCTCCATCCCATTTACCCTCCACTCTTCTCTTACCCATTTACCCTCTTCCTCTCCTCCTAACCATTTTATATATATATATATATATATAATATATATATATATATATTGGTAATTTCAATACAGATTAGAAGCATGAATAATGAGAGAGAGAGAGAGTGGGAAGTAGGTAATGAGAATTGAATGAATGAAAGCGAGAATAACAATTAGGGGGAGGACTATATAATGTACTTGGGTGCTTTTGTTTACTAATGAGAATGATGTGTTGTGGTGAGGGTAAATGGTAGCAGGGGTGGTGGTGTGACCTTACAAGGGTAGTGGGTTGTGGTGACCTTGTGAGTGGGTGACCCCCGCCACCCACCCCACCCCCCCGGGAGAGTAGGGGGGGGGGGGCGAGGGACGCCCTCAAGGTTACCTGATCTTGTTCTACAAACTGTTCTCTTCCTCCGGAGCTTGCAACACCTCCGCCTTATTTTGGTTTTCATTATTGGAAATTATAAATAAATTACTTAGGTTGGGTATAAATAGGACGTGCATCGTATAGGGTAATATGCCCGGTGCTGTTTCCTCCACCATTATGTTGTGGTCCACTATTGTGTTGTGTTGTTGAGTCAGTGAAGGTTTTACACATATTCAACGGTTATTAAAGCATTTGGATCCTTATGATTGTAGTTTACCTGACATTAATTTTTTTGTATTTTTCCAGGTATGTGTTTCTTGGCAGCCGAGACTTTGTGGTGGTGAGTACTGTGTGTGTTGCTTACCTGGTCTAGACTGTGGTAGCCAGTATGTCTTGTTCACCATACCGTGACCTGATCACCATGTTGAGTCTTGTTTTGAGCATACAACATATCGAGCCGTGTTCGGAGCATATGAGGCCTACTTTAGAGCACACTGAGCCAGGGTTAGACACATTGTACATACCACAGTGTAAAGGTTCAAGGAAGGTCCTGCTTCCCATCCACATCGCGATATTTCCCCACTGAGGCTTCTAGGTGTTGTCACTGCTATAGCACCGAATCACCTTCTGTGGTTGATCAATAAACCCCTGAACTATATGTTTAACACATCTCTAACCCTGTCCATGGAGGACAGAAGAAAGTGTATATATGCTGGTTAGCATTGTAAATGTGTGGCCACGTCTGTGGTAGAAAATAATAAAAAAAATGCTATAGACTTAGCCTCGGTCTCAAGTACTTGTGTAAACTTGCACTACCTGATGTAGTTTTTACTGACCGTAAGCTCTGCCAGCAGAACTGTTCACATACTCGCCTCATTATATAAGTCAATGAGAAAAAGTCGCGGAAAAACCTGGCAGCTCTTGGGTCCCTGGTGACGTCAATGAGTTTGGAGCCCAATTCCTTGAGAAATCCCAAGCACTCTTGCCCCAGAGGTCATTTGTCTCAGACGTTATGGGAACAAAGATGTATTGACCTTCCAATCGCCTGTATTTGACTGATTTTGCTGTTTCCCTGTGGTTGGCCGCCCCACCTGTTTGATCAGCACCCAAGTGTACATAGGTGTCAGCCCAGTGTGTTAAAAAATTTGTATTAGCTTCACAAGATTGTTACTTGCTTAGCTAAATGAACTATGGGGTGCCGCGTTCCCATTACCCATTATGTGCCTCTAACACTTTCCACCACCGCCCAAAGGATGGGTATGGGGTCCACCACCGCCCACGGGATGGGCATGGGGTCCACCACCGCCCACGGGATGGGCATGGGGTCCACCACCGCCCACGGGATGGGTATGGGGTGTATAATAATTGACCAATAATAAACAAGACAAAGACGAAGGCGTGGGGGTGTGACTGTCAGAGAGAGAATATGTACGATAACAACACTCTTGGAGGCCTCAAGGTATTGTCATGTGACTGGTTGCCAGACTTAGCGTGCCTCACGTGGGTGGTGTGACAGGTGTTTATTAACACCTGCTGGACGTGGTGAAGACGTGTGAGGGGGGGGGGGGGGGTCCAGGTGGTGGAGGTGCATGACTTGCCGCCCGTCTTGGTGCCTGCTGGGGCTCGCACCGCCCTACACACCTGGCTTCTTGTCAGGCTGCGAGCAGCCGCGTCCAACAGCCTGCTTGATTAGTCCAGCAACCAGGAGGCCTGGTTGGGAACCGGGCCGCAAGTACGTTGGGCCCCAAAATCATCGCATTAGTAACCGCAAGGTATTGTGTTCATAACTCACTGTATTTCCCACTTCTAAATATCCCTTCACCTAAAAGGTATAGTGAGGTGAGAATGGTGGGGGCTTCCTCTCTACCTCTGATGAGAGCCGTTCGTGTTATTAACATACATTAATCTTACAATTAAGGATTATGAAATAACCTTCATATTCAAATATACTTTCTAAATCTTTATCAGAACTAGATTATACAGTTTATGATTATAATAAGTGTCATGCTGTTATTATAAATTGTAAGACACTAATATCCTAGAGTTTTGTGTAAACTTGAAATTGAATAATTATACAGCCACAAGGTGGGCAGCTTTGCCTTCCATCTGTCCCTGTCTTTCAATAAATCCTTCACTGTCCCAATACCTCCCACGCAATCCCCTATACCCTGACAGTTGTCCCTTCCCAGACCCTCGCCCCTTCACCCCACAAATCTCCCCTCCCTGCCCCATCTCCCTTCCCTCCCACTCCTACCCCTACATGCACAGTCCAAGAGTGTGGATTACACTGGTAGTGTTTGACAGCCGCCTGCTCCTCGCCCTCCCTCCCATCTGTTGACCCGGCTGTGTATGATGTCTCAATTGTTCCTTTGTGTGCCTCTTAATTGGCCCCTTCTCCCCCTTCTCCCCGTATGTTCTGTTTGTTTGAACAATTGCGATTGTTTTTGGTAATGGAGACACGAAGGCGGTCTCTGGATGCAGCTGATGTCGGCATACAGACAATGCGGTGACCCGCAGCGTCACGCTGAGTTATTGTCAGCACAGCAGAGGCTGGGACTAGGTGCTGGGCGCCATTTCTTGGTTGCTTCTCTCGGCTCATGAGCCGCCTGATATTTGATCAGAGATAATCCGTCTCTTGGTAAGCTTAATTGTGAATTGAGGAAATGTTGAAGACGTATCTTGGGCGTCCATCTTAGCACTGATTAGTCTCCCACCTGGCCTGATGTCCACACCACACCTACTTGTTGTTCAAGTACGTTTATTGAGACAATAAAATGTATCTCGAAGGGATAGGGTATCTTAGGTTATTTATACTCTCCCAAGTTGTTGTTATTGTTTTAGATTCAGCTACTGGGAACAAAAAGTTCCAAGTAGCACGGACTATGGTGAGCCCTTAGTGGAGACTCTTTTAGAGCCATTATTTGTATCAATAACTGATACTGGAGATGTAGGGATGGGTTCCGTGAACACGCCAATCCAATCCAATTTTATTTGGATTATTTAATTTAGATTATTTAAATAAGGAAAGCGCCCTATTTTGCACTGCTTGTAGTTCTTGCATGTTAGTTTTCTTTAAGGTGTGTAGTGGTTCTGGAGGATACTCTAGATGCGGCCTAACTAGAGCCTTAGACAAGTGTAGCTGTATGTTCGTGCTAAGGCTACAGAATCTCAGTTTAACTAAGGCTGCTTTTGTTTCCTTATGTCCTTTACGTAAATTTTTATACCTTCTATTGATGATGAGTCCCAGTATGGTGGCAACATCCACATGTTGGGTAGGGCGGTGGTCAAGGGTTCTGAGTCTCTTTTGGCAAATGTGTATTATATGAAACTTTTGTTTATTTGTACTTATTTTCCATTGCTTTTCAAACTTGTTTAGGAATTCATTTGGTGACATCTCTCTCCTCCCGGGTTGTATTGTGTTCCACTTCCACCACTCCTGGCCTCTTAATCACTATTTATATTTGATTTATCAGCGCTGCCCCCCCTCCCCCCTCTCTCCCTCACTGTCTGTCTGCTCCAACATCTGTCACCCCCGTCCTCACGATCACCCCCCCCCCTGCCTCTCACCCTCCCCCTTCTTTCCTGACACCCCCTCCCCCTCACCCCTACCTTATCCACCTTCCCCACCAACACCACTCTTCCCCCCCCCCTACCCACCCACCCACCCACCCACCCACACACACACACACACACACACACACACACACACACACACACACACACACACACACACACACACACAAAATTAGTAGATGTTGTAGACAGGAATTTCCTGACACAACATGTGAAGGAAGACACAAGGGAAAGAGGAGGAGATGCACCGAGCCTATTAGACCTGATTTTCACCCAGAACGTAGAAGATATCGAGAATTTAGAGCATGAAATACCTCTAGGGGCCAGTGACCATTGTGTCCTAGTCTTTGACTACATGATGGAATTCAAACTTATGACCATGGGACAAGAGATCTGGGAAAGGAGAGCTGACTACAGGAAAGGGGACTATATGAGGATAAGGGACTATCTGGGTGAAGTGCAGTGGGAGGAAGAAATTAGAGGAAAAACAGTCCAAGATATGATGGACCTAGTCATACAGAAATGCCAGGAGGCCGAAGAGAGATTTATACCAACGGTAAAGGGAAAAAATAAGAAGGAATATAATAACCCATGGTTTAATAGACAGTGTCAGGAAGCAAAAATGGCCAGCAGACGGGAGTGGAGGAAGTACAGAAGACAAAGAACAGAGGACAACAGAAGCAGATACAACAGAGCTAGGAACGATTACATTAACATAAGACGAACATCGGAAAGGGACTATGAGAACGATATTGCAATCAAAGCGAAAAAAACAACCCAAGTTACTACACAGTCATATAAGAAGAAAAATGTCGGTGAACGACCAAGTGACAAGACTAAGGAAGACAGAGGGGGCATATACTGAAAGTGACAAGGAAATCTGCGAGGCACTGAATGCCAGTTTCCATGGAGTGTTCACTACCGAGCCTGAGCAGCTCCCATTGTTGGAAGGGGTTACCCTAGATGAAAGACTATCAGATATAGAGGTGACAGCAGAGGAGGTAATGAAACAGTTGACAACTCTAGATGCAACTAAAGCAGTTGGACCAGACAAAGTATCACCGTGGATACTAAAAGAAGCAGCACAGGCCCTCAGCGTGCCTCTGGCAATGATCTTTAATGAGTCACTTATGTCAGGAGAATTGCCCAGTTGCTGGAAGAAGGCAAATGTCGTGCCGATCTTCAAGAAAGGAGATAGGGAGGAGGCACTTAACTACAGACCTGTATCACTGACAAGCATCCCCTGTAAAATACTGGAAAGAATAATTAGGCTGCGACTGGTTGCACACCTGGAGAACATTAGGTTTGTGAACAAACATCAACATGGGTTCTGGACAGGGAAATCGTGCCTAACAAACCTTCTGGAATTCTATGATAAAATAACGAGGATAAGACAGGACAGAGATGGTTGGGCAGACTGCATATTTCTGGACTGCCAAAAAGCCTTTGATACAGTACCGCACATGAGACTGCTGTTCAAGCTCGAGAGGCAGGCGGGGGTGGGGGGAAAGGTCCTAGAATGGATAAGGAACTACCTAACAGGAAGGAGCCAAAGAGTTACGGTAAGGGGCGAGAAGTCGGACTGGCGAACAGTAACAAGTGGAGTACCACAAGGATCGGTGCTGGGACCAATTCTATTTCTTGTATATGTTAACGACATGTTTACAGGCGTAGAGTCCTACATGTCGATGTTTGCGGATGATGCAAAGTTGATGAGAAGAGTTGTGACAGATGAGGATTGCAGGATCCTCCAAGAGGACCTGAACAGATTGCAGAGATGGTCAGAGAAATGGCTACTAGAATTCAACACGAGCAAATGTAAAGTTATGGAAATGGGACTAGGAGATAGGAGACCAAAGGGACAGTACACAATGAAGGGGAACAGCCTACCTGTAACGACGCGTGAAAGAGACCTGGGGGTGGAAGTAACACCTAATCTATCTCCTGAGGCACATATTAATAGGATAACGACAGCAGCGTACTCTACACTGGCAAAAGTTAGAACATCATTCAGAAACCTAAGTAAGGAGGCATTTAGGGCGCTTTACACTGCCTACGTAAGGCCAGTCTTAGAGTATGCCGCCTCATCATGGAGTCCCCATCTGAAGAAACATATAATGAAACTGGAAAAGGTTCAGAGGTTTGCAACGAGACTCGTCCCAGAGCTACGAGGGATGGGGTATGAAGAGCGCCTGAGGGAATTGTGCCTTACGACACTAGAAAGAAGAAGGGAGAGGGGGGACATGATAGGAACGTACAAGATACTCAGAGGAATTGACAGAGTGGACATAGACGAAATGTTCACACGGAATAGTAACAGAACGAGAGGACATGGATGGAAGCTTGAAACTCAGATGAGTCACAGAGATGTTAGGAAGTTTTCTTTTAGCGTGAGAGTAGTGGGGAAATGGAATGCACTTCAGGAACAGGTTGTGGAAGCAAATACTATTCATAATTTTAAAACCAGGTATGATAGGGAAATAGGACAGGAGTCATTGCTGTAAACAACCGATGCTCGAAAGGCGGGATCCAAGAGTCAATGCTCGATCCTGCAGACACAACTAGGTGAGTACAACTAGGTGAGTACACACACACACACACACACACACACACACACACACACACACACACACACAGGGGCAGGGGCCTCGTAGCCTGGTGGATAGCGCGCAGGACTCGTAATTCTGTGGCGCGGGTTCGATTCCCGCACGAGGCAGAAACAAATGGGCAAAGTTTCTTTCACCCTAAGTGCCCTTGTTACCTAGCAGTAAATAGGTACCTGGGAGTTAGTCAGCTGTCACGGGCTGCTTCCTGGGGTGTGTGTGTGTGTGTGTGTGTGTGTGTGGTTAAAAAAAAAAAAAAAAAAAAAAAAAAAAAATAATAGTAGTAGTTAGTAAACAGTTGATTGACAGTTGAGAGGCGGGCCGAAAGAGCAAAGCTCAACCCCCGCAAAAACACAACTAGTAAACACAACTAGTAAACACACATCCACACCCACCCACCCCCACATCCACCCACCCCCGCACACCCCAAGAGCCTGGCCGACACCCCCTCCTCCCGCCCACGCCCGTCAGCCTGCAGCTGCCTCCGTCACCACCTTCGTTGTTATTCCGGTGGAGTGTGTGGTGCCTGGGGCGTGAGACGAGTCCTTACAGCAGTGAGAATGAGAGGCCGCTGTAGCACCTGGGCGGGCGGGCACCTGGCGGCCGCCTGCCCTGCCAGAGTTAGAATGTGGTGAGCTCAAGGTCACTGCTTCCCGGCATTGATTGTCAGGTGGGAGGGAGGAGGGGTGTGAATAATGTTACCGCCACCTTCCTCTTGCTGTGTGGCCGCCATCCCAGGGGACACTTGGGCTCGTTCTCAACTCTCTCTCTGGAATCTTGGGTTGGAATCCCGGGCGGGACAGAAATGGTTGGCCACGTTTTCTATGACCTATCACCTAGCAGTAAATAGGAACCTGAGAGTTAGCGTGTTGTGGGGTTGCAGCCTAGGTAGGATCAGTACTTCAACCTTGCGGGGATATCGATATTAGCCTAACCTGTATATATATATACATTGGCTGCCTGTCCCCGACAAAACTAATTATATTCTATTATGAGGCAACTCATTATGAGGTTCGTGTTGTTCAGTGGTTTAGATTGCGTAGTTCGGGTAACTATTTAGATAGTGTGGTGTGACACCTACAGACCACCTACAGTGGTGTGGGCGTCTTGGAAGGTGGAACTATGTCCAGTTCATAGCTGGAAGTGGTTCTTAAAGCTTTGCTTTAACTTAAACCACACTAGTTGTGGTAGACCCGCGGCTGACAGTTTTACCTGTCACCTGCTGGCTTGAGGCTATGTAAAGCGTTCTGAAGCATTCTTAAAGCGTACTTGTGAGGAAGGAAGGAAGAGATTTTAGTGAGGGAACACGTGTGTGAGCCAGTCTTGGAGTCTTGAGTACCCGTCTTGAGTACTGCTCAGTACTCGCTTCCCCCTTCAGAGCAGGAGAGATTGCTGAAATAGAGGGAATACAGAGAACATACGGCACGCATAGACGCGATAAAGCACCTAAATTATTGGGATCGTCTCAAAGCTCTCCAAATGTACTCACTAGAAAGAAGACGAGAGAGATATCAAATAATATACACGTGAAAGATACTGGAGGGCCAAGTACCAAATCTACACAGTAAAATAACAACGTACTGGAGTGAACGATATGGAAGAAAATGCAGAATAGAACCAGTGAAGAGCAGAGGTGCCATAGGCACAATCAGAGAACACTGTATAAACATCAGAGGTCCGCGGTTGTTCAACATCCTCCCAGCGAGCATAAGAAATATTGCCGGGACAACCGTGGACATCTTCAAGAGAAAACTAGATAGTTTTCTTCAAGGAGTGCAGGACCAGCCGGGCTGTGGTGGGTATGTGGGCCTGCGGGCCGCTCCAAGCAACAGCCTGGTGGACCAAACTCTCACAAGTCAAGCCTGGCCTCGGGCTAGGTTTGGGGAGTAGAAGAACTCCCAGAACCCCATCAACCAGGTATCAACCAGGTAACAAGCCTAGCTAATTAAACTCATTATACACATTTCCTAGTTCCCCATAGTGTCCTCTCTTGAAATCTAGTTTATCAACTGTTTCAATGTCCCCATTATCGGATGTGCGAGCGTCCGTGTATTTACTATTTGTATACTATTTGTATCTGCAGAATCGATCTATTAGCTCTTGGACTTCGCCTTGCTAACCAATTTATTTTTCATTATTATGTCTACTATATTTTATCTTATACACAAGCTCACACAAACTCTAATTGTTTCTGCCTCTGCCGGGGATCGAATCCGGGCCCTTAGGGCTACGACCCCAGAGAGCTGTCCACTCAGCCGCGAGGCCCCCCTACTCCTGTGTGTGTGTGTGTGTGTGTGTGTGTGTGTGTGTGTGTGTGTAATTACCTAAGTGTAGTTACAGGATGAGAGCTACGCTCGTGGTGTCCCGTCTTCCCAGCACTCTTGTGCTGTGTGTGTGTGTGTTGACCTAGTTGTATTGACCTAGTTGTGCTTGCGGGGGTTGAGCTCTGCTCTTTCGGCCCGCCTCTCAACTGACAATCAACTTTTACTAACTATTTTGTGTGTATCATCACTTGTGCCATCATCTGTTCTTTTGCACTGTACATTCTTTAGAGAATTTAACATGTGATAATCATGTCTTTTTCTATATATCTACGCCTCTGTTACTTTTGTTTTTAATGATTAACTCCTTCAGTCGTTCCTTGTTACTTTCTCCAGCTTGGTTTTAGTTTAAACTCGATGTCGCTGCATCGCATGTACGTGTGTACGTGCATGTTCGTGTGCACGGAACACTGTGTGCGAGAACCATGGTAGTGATGAACGATAATATTAACGCCAATTAGTTCATTACAAAAAAAGCGTAATTTGTGTAGCAGAGCGAACATTGTAATTGGTGTTATCCGATAATAGCGCGCCCCCTCTACCGGTGCCGCCACCCACCCCTCTGCCGGCAGAGGGGGGTGGGGGGCGGCGCCGGCAGAGGACTTAAATTGAGGAGGAGTAAATTGTATGCATTTCCAGTGTATACAATTTATTTCTATATAACGCGAAGACTTTCAGCTTGGCAAGGGTTGTCAAGCTGGAGTACGCGTCCTGACACCCAGGAGTGTGGAGAGTCTTGGGGGACACTGGCACCCAGGAGTGTGGAGAGTCTTGGGGGACACTGGCACCCAGGAGTGTGGAGAGTCTTGGGGGACACTGGCACCCAGGAGTGTGGAGAGTCTTGGGGGACACTGGCACCCAGGAGTGTGGAGAGTCTTGGGGGACACTGGCACCCAGGAGTGTGGAGAGTCTTGGGGGACACTGGCACCCGGAACACAGTGCTCTGGTTCACCTCGAAGACGCCCACAACTTGTGTGGACACAACCTTAGCACTGGAGTGTTGAATATTTACACGTGTGAGGGTTAAGAAGCAGTATTGTGTTGATGTGCAGGACTCCTGAGTGTCGAGGTAACGGGCGTCACTCACCCGGGAGCTCTCAACACCTGAGCCACATTGAGGGCCTCCTGCACGGTGGCACTCTTTGTCCCGAGTACTTTTTTTACCAGTTAGCAGAAGAGGTAGTCTAGGAAAGTGGCCATTGATTACCAGTCATAGTGATGGGTATTTTTGTACATATTGTCAGAGCAGCTGGACTGAGACAAGATTTCTCTGTTTTTTTTCTCCCGTCTCGATCAGCAGTGTAATACACGTTTTTCCTGTTTGACGTCACCGCCACGTGTGTTGTGTGGTGTGCCTGCTTTGTCTCAACCCTCTGGGGAGCGATACACTTGGCTTAACCTCTACCGCCAGATTATGAAAGGAAGGAGACGAGGAGTGACTTATGTGTCACTGATCTTCTCTCTTGTACCTTCCCCAGGCAGCGGTAAGTGCTGTGGGTGTGTCCTCCACCAGTACCGTCAACACATGTCAACTAACCACCAGCACTATGCTGCCTCAGTCCGTCAGCGCCTCACACAAATACAAGAGGCTGGGCATTAGGCCTCCTGACTGTACACGACAAATAGTGGCCACCTTAATCTTTCCTTTGTTGTGATATGTGACTGATAGCCCGAGTGTATGTGCTTGGTGCGTGCCAGGGTACTTTCACTCATTCTCTCTCTCATTCTCTTTCTCTTTTTTTTTTCCTGCCTCTACCTACCTCCGGTCTATCCCTCCGCTCCCTCTCCTTCCCCCCCTCTCTCGTTCTCACGGCTGGGTAGAGGAATAGACTTCTGGCTTAGCCTGCTTAAAGTGGATGGTCACCTTCCCGTCACGGTAAGCCTTACCCTACTAGTTTTCCCTGGAATGCAACCCGTCAATTGGTTTACAACCACGTTCCCAATTACTGTTGCGTGAACAGAGTAAAAAAAAAATCCTGGACGGGGTTGGAATGGTGAAGAGAATGGAAATGGTGAAGGGTACTTGAATCAAGTCCCTTAAGAGACCGAGCTTCTCACAATCCGTACACTACCTTGTTAACTATCACCCTTGGCGTTCTGCCTGTTAAACATAATGCATTGTTAATACCCGTACCATCATTAAACCCCGGGTAACAGCAGTGTTTGTGAGGCGGGTGGGAGGTACCTCTGGTCAGGGGAATGTTGGCACCCCTTAAGACCTCGCCCTAAAGACCTCGCCCTAAAGACCTCGCCCTAAAGACCTCGCCCTAAAGACCTCGCCCTAATGTGACAGGGCCGTAATAAACATCACTTGGGCCAAATGGACTCGTATATTGGGTGCTGGACCTGGGAGACGGGGACTAATTACTGTGGGTAATTGGCGTTGAAAGAGCAGCTTCGCCGGAAGGGGAGGGGGGAGGAGGTGGATTTCGCCTCACTCCGAGAAAATTATGATATCCTTTTTGCCTCATCTTCATGTATGGTACGTGTCGACCGCAGCCGTGACACCCACACCGTGGTCAGTCCACCTGGTAGAGTGCCAGTCGTGACCCATATACCCGTGTTGCAGTAGTGGTGGCGGCCACTGTAGTGTAGAGGGAGGCCGGTGTCTTGCTCCTGGTGCGGTGTTTACTGGTGTAAATTTCAGATCAATTAATATGTTTACACAGATGTTTGTCAGCGTTGCTTGGAGAGTGGGCGTTGTGTGAAGGGGTCGTGGGCGTTGTGTAGAAGGGTCGTGGGCGTTGTGTAGAAGGGTCGTGGGCGTTGTGGGGAGGGGTCGTGGGCGTTGTGGGGAGGGGTCGTGGGCGTGGCTGTGATCCACGTGAGAGTACGGCTACGGGCAGGGTTGAGGGCTGCCGCCCCCCATCTACTACAGGAAGCAGGAACGGGTTGACAGTATCCGCTATTGATGTGGGGGGGGGGGGGAGGGTCATGTGTACTTACCTCCCCTTACTCCATCCCCTTAACTCTTAATTATGCTCAAGGTCTCTTTATCTCCGTCCACAGTAATTATAGCATGGTGAGCGTGCAGGCTGTGGTGGTTGTTGCTCTTGTGGCTGCCATGGTGGACAGGTTGGCGTGGTCCAAGTCCAAAAGTCCAAAATGGTTTCTTGGCCGGCAAGTTAATGTTCTGCTTTCGTCTTGAAATATAATGTTGTTTTATGTGTAAAGAATCTGTGGTACTGTTTGTCCTTTAGTAGAGGGAGGGAATTATTAGGGGAATGCGCCAAGTCATTACGACTATAGAGCACTTTGAAGGGATCGGGATAAGGATTTGGGCTGGGAGGGGGGGGGGGGGGGAGGAATGGTGCCCAACCACTTGGACGGTCGGGGATTGAACGCCGACCTGCATGAAGCGAGACCGTCACTCAACCGTCCAGCCCAAGTGGTTGGACTGTCGTTTAGTAGAAGGTAGTGAAGTGCTGGTATGATTACAGCTAATGATTCAGAGGGTCGGGACATAGGTCTGAAGGTCCCTTTCTTGGGACAATTGTTAGTTCCTGCGGGCCGGTCCAAGCAACAGCCTGTTGGACCAAGCTCTCACAAGTCAGGGCCGGGGTTGGGGGGTAGAAGAACCCCATCAAGCAATCAAGGAGGAAACACCCTGAGGGTCGTAGTGGAGGATCCTGTTTAAGGAGTCCTTGTAGGGAGTGTGTGGTGTAGGTGGAGACCTGCCAGCAGGTGGCGCGGTGGGCACAGCTCTCACCTCACACTGACAGTGTTGTGCTGACTGTCAGCAGTGTTTCCAACTGCTGCGTGCTTTACCATTCTCCGGGACAGGAAGCCTGATCGGCTTGGATCTTCCTGAGCCAATGACTGCACTTTCCCAGTCTGCAACCCACAAAAGGCGCCCGTTTATTGCTAAGTGAACAGTCATCAGGTGTAAGGAAACTCACCCCCCTGTATCGCCCTGCTCCGGCATCAAACCCGGTACCACTCAGCTGTGAACCACCATCTCTGATTGATGACATCACTACAGAACGCCATGTTTTACACTATAGCTCCTTGTTGAGCCTTATGCATGTATCTAAATATTTCTACTTTTTTAGCGAATAGGTTCGCCTGGTTGACCAGTCCATCAACCAGGAGACCGGGCCGCGGGGACCTTGACCCCTGGAATCACCGCCAGGTAACCACAAGGTAAGGGAGGGAGGGAGGTGGACAGGATGGTCTTATGTTGTTGAGGTAAATTAAGTGTTCTTGTTATGGTCCGTCGAGGAGGTATCTCCCGCCATGACCTGAAAGTTTCAGGATTAAATGCAATTTCGTACTTAGGTCTTTAATCCGGTTATGTTCCTAAGGTAAAGACTGGTTAGTATAATATCCGGCCATCTGGACCATCTTGTAACCGGCCGTTGTTACTGGTCAGGCACCGGCACACCTCCACCCCCCACCCACTCCCCCCCCCCCCCACCACACACCTCCCCCCCCCCACCACACACCTCCCCCCCCCCACCACACACCTCCCCCCCCCCCACCACACACCTCCCCCCCCCCCACCACACACCTCCCCCCCTCACCACACACCTCCCCCCCCACCACACACCACCACCCCCTCTGGCACCCCCCCCCCTCTCTTACCACCACACCCACCACGGGGGGCGGGGACTCGCTGCCGTCCAAGCCACATGCACTTTATGCACAATATAAACAAAACGACTAGAGAAGGTGTCCGCTCTCAACACCAACCAGCACACATGTGGTGGGTGTGAGAGCCGGCGGGTAATGTGTGTCTCACGCCGCCACAACCAAATTCACGCCTCACTTGGCGGCTTCCAGACCCAGGTAAAAGGCCGCGCTCTTTATTACTCCATTCCTCTCAACTTCGACTTTGCTGACATATTTCAGGTACACAAAAATTAGAATGCGTTTTTCTACTGAAGCTTTACGTGAAGGAATCTGGCGGTGCCCGGGAAGGTCTTTGGTGCATGGGGAAATTTCTCTGGAATAAGAGACATTGGCAGGAAGTTGTGCAGAAATGTGTTCCAGCAGCTGACTCGTTGACTTCCCTTAATGGATACTGCCAGGTGTGAGGGGGTTGAGGGGTGGATGAGGTATGGTGTTGGGGTGGGTGATGGGCAGGGGGAGGAGGAAGGGGTGGGTGATGGAGAGAGAGAAATGAGTGGTGGAGGTGGCTTCCACAACTTCTTTCAGTACATTCCACTTGTTGACTACTTACCCGTACAGGGCACGAACACTGTATTTCCTCTCATTCCTTCCGCTCATTTGCATTTTCATCTTCCTCCTGTGTCCTCCTCTTCTACTTCCTTACGTTTTGAAAAAGGCTATCCATGTCCATGTTATCTTTCCTTCATTATCTTGTATGTTGTGATTATAGCCCCTCTGTTCCTTCTATCTTCTAGGGTAGTGTGATGTAGTTCCATTAGCATGGTAGCTTAACCCTCTGAGACCAGTCTTGTTACAAACATTTGTACTTTTTCCATTGTGGCTTTAATGCTTCACATGTCAGATTCCATGCCGGTGCTGCATATTCCAGTACTGGTGTAACAAATGTAGTGTAGTTTGCCTTGAAGGAGTCCTGATTTAGGTTTCTAAACGATGCTCTTATATTTGGCAGCGTCTCATATGCTGCCGATGTTATCCTGTGTGTGTCTCCGGTATTAGTGTTGGAACTATATCTACTCTCAAACCTTTCTCTTTTTTTGTTTCCTGTAATTGTCTTCCCGTTATGGTGTAGACCCCGTCTGGTCTCCTGTGTTCCTTTCCCATCATCATTACCTTACATTTGTTGGAATTGAATTTCAAGAACCATTTGTTTGACCACTCCTGGAGTCTGTTTATGTCCTCTTGTAGCTCCCTGCAGACCTCTGTGTTTACATTCATCAACATTGCATCATGGGTGAACATTGACGTGCACGGGCTCGCCCCCCTCGGGTAGGTCGTCCACATAAATTAGGAAGAGCAGCGGTGCAAGGACGAGCCTCGTGAGAGCTGATTTATTACATTCCTGCAGCTCTGGTGTGCTTAACGGTGAGGTGCAGGAGCAGGCCGTGACCACCTGTGTCATCGCTGCCTCCAGCACCACCACCACCACACTCCCCCAGGCGGCTGCACCCCAGGCGTCGCCACCACTCCTCCCTCCACACATGCCCTACCCTCTCTTGTCTCTCTTCAGCTGCCTTCCGCCTTGCTGCCTCTCACCTTCCCTCCCACTCGCTGCCTCTCATATACAAACTAGTATACTGCCTACTAGTATACAAACCTGCTCAATCATTATATTTGCGCTGAATAAGCATGAATACGTTGAGTTAATGTAATATTTATTATGCAACACTTGCGTTTATTGCATGCAATATGGTTGTCACAACAACCATGTGGGAAGCTGCAGATGCAACACACTTGTGACCTCTGTGATGCTTGTTTGGTGGTGACGGATGAGTCCTGTTGATGGTGAAGATGGTGACGGTGGAGTCCTGTTAAGGGTGCAGTTAGTGGCATAATGGTCCTGTTAAAACTAATGGGGGATAATAGTAGGAGCTATGAGTAGGATTCAAACCTGCTTGATACCTGGTTGATGGGGTTCTGGGAGTTCTACTCCCCAAGCCCGGCCCGAAACCAGGCTTGACTTGTGAGAGTTTGGTCCACCAGGCTGTTGCTTGGAGCGGCCCGCAGGCCCACATACCCACCACAGCCAGGTTGGTCCGGCACTCCTTGAAGAAAATTGAGAACCCTCTTACTCGGTATTCCCAAACTAGCGCCCTGGAACACCACGCCACGACATGGTCAAAAGCAATGCAACCTTGAATTCCACTGAATCTTCTAAGGTTCCTGAAACTTACAATCGAAGCCCACTCCAGGTTTTAAGCCTTGCACTCTGGCTACTGGTCCAGGAGCTATACTCCAATGCTTCTCGTTAAAAACCACAAGGAGAGTAACGTGATGTATCAGGGGGAAAATCAGTTTTTTTTCTAGAAAACCTACTGATGTTCTCATTGATAAATCACGTTAATGATTTCATTGTGTAGCTAATGGAGATAATTAAAGTTGATGGGTGGTGGTGCAGGTGTAGGGCACTTAGCTGGTGAGTGGTTACTTTTGGGTAATAAGTTGTATCAGGGGAAACGCGGTGGTGTCGGTGGGAAGTGTAGCCTTAAGGGTGGACGATGGTAGATGAGCTTACTGGTAATAATAGGCTGTCCTATTATTAATTATTAATAATAATATTATTAATAATAATAGGCTGTCCTATTATTAATTATTAATAATAATATTATTTATAATAATAGGCTGGGGCTGGTGCACCCCAGCATGGGCATACTGCAAACTCCTCGACCTTAGTCCAGGATGAGTCGTAGTTCTAGAAGGTTCATGGGACTGAATTTGATGTATACTTGCGGTTTACAATTTAGAATATGGGTTTAAAAACTTGAAAAATACAGTCAGACGCGTTAATGCAATATTTTCTAGTTTCCGTAATGCTTAGAAGGCATACATTAGGGGAGGAGCGTCGGCAGGGCGCGTTCGCATGCGCTACCGTGTGTTTGTGTACTCACCTATTTGTGCTTGAGGGAGTTGAGCTCTGGCTCTTTGGTCCCGCCTCTCTACCGTCAATCAACTGGTGTACAGGTTCCCGAGCCTACTGGGTTCTATCATATCTACACTTGAAACTGTGTATGAAGTCAGCCTCCAGCACATCACTGCCTAATGCATTCCATTTGTCAACCTGTGTGAACCTGTGTCTGGCAGCAGTTATGGTTATTGTGTAGAGAAGTTAATGGACGTGTGTATAAGAGAAGTGGGTAAGAAGAGAAGTTGAGGAGAAACTTGGAGGCGGCGGCAAGGTCGGGCTCCTCGCCTCCATACCTAGACTCTCTCCCGCGATAATCTTTAGGAAGTCTTCACATGGGTTCTCACGGGGGAGGGCGGAGTGTGGGGGGGGGGGGGGTGAACTGGCCCACATTGGTTGGGGGGGGGGGGGGGTTGGAGCGACTTGAGCTATGCTGGGGGAAGGGAGTGGAGGTGGGAGCGACATGGACAGGCTTGTGCAAGCTATCCACCGGAGTCCGGGTACAGTATTTAAAACAGGCAGCCGAGCATTGTGTCGTGAAAGGTATGGTCATTGATGGACACGCCTTTATTACGTCCCTCTTAAGTGTACCTATTGTCTCCGTGTTGGCACTTGTGTGGGATCACAGTAGGGCAGATACTTGGACAGTTGTAGTCCAGGGGTTTCTGCATTCATTTAGCAAGGATATAGGATTGTGAAGGCATTATTGACCACACCGTGGGCTGAGCTATGAACCAGGAGCGCCTTGAAGAGGATGAAGCCATTACCAGCTCCAGCCACCGTAGGGAGGTAGCGGAAAATATTATCTCTAAAAACTTGAGAGTGGCACAGAAAGTCGACATTTACAGTGTGCATTGTACGCCAGTCCTTTGTGTGTGTACTCACCTAGTTGTGTTTGCGGGGGTTGAGCTCTGGCTCTGGTCCCGCCTCTCAACCGTCAATCAACAGGTGTACAGATTCCTGAGCCTATTGGGCTCTATCATATCTACACTTGAAACTGTGTATGGAGTCAGCCTCCACCACATCACTTCCTAATGCATTCCATTTGTCAACCACTCTGACACTAAAAAAGTTCTTTCTAATATCTCTGTGGCTCATTTGGGCGCTCAGTTTCCACCTGTGTCCCCTTGTGCGTGTGCCCCTTGTGTTAAATAGCCTGTCTTTATCTACTCTATCAATTCCCTTGAGAGTCTTGAATGTAGTGATCATGTCCCCCCTAACTCTTCTGTCTTCCAGCGAAGTGAGGTTTAATTCCCACAGTCTCTCCTCGTAGCTCATACCTCTCAGCTCGGGTACTAGTCTGGTGGCAAGTCTTTGAACCTTTTCCAGTTTAGTCTTATCCTTGACTAGATATGGACACCATGTTGGGGCTGCATACTCCAGAATTGGCCTGACATATGTGGTATACAAAGTTCTGAATGATTCTTTACACAAATTTCTGAATGCCGTTCGTATGTTTGTTTGTGTGTGTGTGTGTGTGTGTGTGTGTGTGTGTGTGTGTGTGTGTGTGTGTGTGTGTGTGTGTGTGTGTGTGTGTGTGTGTGTGTGTGTGTGTGTGTGTGTGAGAACCGCCACCACCGCCACCACCGCCTCCCAAGAGGTTCACCCCCCCCCCCCAAGAGGTTCAACCCCCCCCCCCCCCCCCCCCCCCAAGAGGTTCACCCCACACGCCGGTAAATACCCTCCCTTTCCACGTCTTGATCCCTCCCGCTTGTACATTCGGAATGGTGTCAAGATTTTATGTCTGGAATTGACTCTGGTGCTAAACGCTGGCGAATTATGCCGTGTTCCCGGCTGACCGGTGGTGGCGGAGGGCGCACTGCTTCACACACACAACTGGAACCACGCACGCTAATCTTATATACAGTTTTGCATGCAATTATTTGAAAATTGCTTTCAACATTAATATGATAGAGCTCAATTAGCTCACCAGTAGATTAACAGATGTGATGCCGGACCAAAGAGCTGAAGCTCAACCCCCGCAAGCACACTAGGTGAGTACACTCTCTCTCGTGTCAATATTATTTGTATCCATGAGGCATAAACTATTTTTAATGTTAAATAACTATGCTATAAGGAATATGATGAGCCAGAAGCCAGGTGTGGGCCAGAGCCTTCATGTGGTTGACCGGATTTCACGCACATCACCGCGTTGGTCCCAACTTAACCGGAGTCTAAATTCTTAGCCCGAGATAACGGGAGACCGAGATACCAGAGATTCATTTTTCAATTATTTACAGAGGTAGAAAGTGGACAAGCTTGGCGGAACATTAAGGAAGAGCCGCACACAGTTGTGGGTACTGGGGCGTGCCCAGCGACATGACCTGCCATTATTGTATAATGATTAACTGTAAATACATTGCTATTGATATAGAACATTATCTGTAACTAGCTGACATTATAATTATAAGGTGTGAAGGTATGTAATTGTTAATAGTCTCCGTTGAGGCCTCACACAAGACCTTTTGTGCCCTCAATAAATCTTTTTTGCGCTACCGCTCACATGAGTATTGGGTGCTCCATGAACTAGTCGCCTCCGTCGGCAACAATCAAAATGGGTGACACAACATTCTGTGACGTGTCCAGGTGTCGCTGTGGCCTTGTTACATACCCGGCCTCGGGTACTGTGCTTAGCATGCGCTTTCATTATCCTGTAGAATGTCATTATCCTCTACCGTTTTTCTTTCTGTTGGATGTACGGAAACTGTTTGTTTTATGACTTAAGAATAAAAGAACCAGGGTTAGTGTCGTTGTGGTGAGTGAATCAGCATACAGGAAACCATCCGGAGGTGGTCTGGGCGGCCGAGCGTGGACAACCACCACCTCCATCTCCAGTACCACCACCACTACCACCACCTCCATCTCCAGTACCACCTCATCACTAGTACCACCACCACCACCAGGCTAATTTCTTCTGCTCTTGTTGCTTTTCCTGCTTTGGTTTTCCTGTTTTTACTGTTGTTCTTATATGGATATGTTATTCCTGTTAACACTTACCGTTTTCTGGCTTACATTCTTATCCTGTTATTTCTTTATCTTCCCCCCCCCCCCCCCCCGAGGGGCGAGTTTATTGGGCAGCGTCACTCATCTTGTGAGTGGACACACCGCCATAGCAGCGTGTACAACACTCCCCAATAGGAAGAAAACCCGCTGGGTTGTTCATCCCATCACTTGTATCTAGACACAGCTGGGGACTTGCTTAACTGTCTCAAGTGAACAGCTCATCAATCTAGAAGATTAACATTTATCAACCCCTAAAGTTACATTATCTTGCGGGTGGAAAATAGGGGAATCTTTCTCAGCAGGTAGAGCATTCACATTCGTCACGTTCTCTCGGGTAGTGGTCAAGGCGGTGTCCGTCACTCTCACCACAGATTCTGCAACTCTTCTGCTCAGCTGTTGTTTCCATCTCAAATCTCTGGGAATATGTGTTCTTTCTTGCTCAGTTATCGTGTTTCTAATGCTGCGGTGTTCGTGCTTTTACTTTTGTTTCTGCTGCTGGTGCTGCTTCTTGTGGAGTACCTGTAGTTAACGTCTGCTGTTGACGTCACTGAAGGTTGCCACACACACTGACTGACTTCCCCGGGTAATTTTTTTTTTTTTTTTTTTTTTTTTTTTTTTGAGATATATACAAGAGTTGTTACATTCTTGTACAGCCACTAGTACGCGTAGCGTTTCGGGCAGGTCCTTAATCCTACGGTCCCTGGAATACGATCCCCTGCCGCGAAGAATCGTTTTTTCATCCAAGTACACATTTTACTGTTGCGTTAAACAGAGGCTACAGTTAAGGAATTGCGCCCAGTAAATCCTCCCCGGCCAGGATACGAACCCATGACATAGCGCTCGCGGAACGCCAGGCGAGTGTCTTACCACTACACCACGGAGACTGCAATTACTGCCACTGCTCAAGTCGCCGGTACTTCCCTAACTCGCTTGGTTGCTAAAGTGGATTTTTATTTGACCACAAGGTAATGATGTTGAATTACAAAATAAACAATGGCCTTGTCATCTATAATAAATATTTTATCAAGAAATGATTGGGTGGAGTAGGTAGAAAGGGAGGTGAAGATGGTTGTGTAGAGGAAAGGGTAAAAGGTTATGCCAAGACAATTTCTCGAGGTGGTAAGAAGCTCTAAGGAGACTAATGCGATGGTTAAGAGGTAGTGATGGTTTGTAACGTTTCAGAAAACGGAATGGAGACAATGAATGGAATAAATAAAGAAATGAGTGAGGGTATGGGATGAGGGAGGTAGAGATATGAGGGAAGGGGAGGAGGGACGAATGAGTGATGAGGGAAAAAGGAATATGTAGAATGAGGGAGAGAGACTGAGATCAAGGAGGAGATTGGAAAAGTAGAAAGTGCTTTCTAAAGATAGAAAGGTTGAAGAGTAGAAGGGTGAAAGTTGCTGCCACCATCCATTCAAGTTAGTTAACTATAAGATAAGGAATGGAACTTGTCTGTACTTTAAGCTGTTATTAAATGTTATCATGTATCAACTGGAATCATGTACTTGTACATGCAAGAATCTTTAAGTCAGTAAGCTCAAAGGGCTTATATTGTACTGAGAATGTGGTATGTTAGAACATTGTTTTGGTGAATATTTATATAGACCTCCCCCCCATCTTACTGTTAAGGGGGTTCTCCGGTGGTGTGTGTGTGTGTGTGTGTGTGTGTGTGTGTGTGTGTGTGTGTGTGTGTGTGTGTGTGTGTGTGTGTGTGTTGAGGTCTTAGGTGCTAGGTGGCCAGGTAGGGAGGCTTCCTACCACCACCCCCACCACCACCTTGGGGGGTGACCTCATCCTTCAGCCAACATGGCCTCACATACTGACCAAAGTCCGCCTGCTCACTCCTCCATGCCTCACTACCTTGCCAACACTCCGGCTACAACGTCATTTTGTCGTGTTGATGAAGAAACTTGTCTACATTTCTCAACTTTATTATTATATATTGAAATATATCATAAAACTTGTGACAATGGCAGGCAGGCGATAACTATGTAAATATATATACTCCTGTGTGTGTGTGTGAGGTGTTAAACAGTGTGCAAGTTGGTGGTGAAGGCCACTCCGTAAGAGTCCCAGGCTCCGCTCACCACGCCACACACACACACCTACCTGGAGCATACCTGGAGCCATATTCACGAAAGCACTTACGCAAGCAGTTACGAACGTGTACATCTTTCATTAATCTGTGACGGCTTTGGTTACATTTATTAAACAGTTTACAAGCATGAAATCTTTCCAATCAACTGTTGTTATTGTTATAAACAGCCTCCTGGTGCTTCGGAGCTCATTAACTGTTTAATAATTGTAAACAAAGCCGCCAAAGATTGAGGAAAGATGTACAGATTAGTAAGTGCTTGCGTAAGTGCTTTCGTGAATGTGGCCCCTGGAGTGTTTCGCGAGTCCTTCTACTCCCCGACTTCGGCCCGAGGCCAGGCTCGAATTGTTATACCTTGGTCCAACAGGCTGTTGCTTAGAGCGACCCGCATACCCATATATCCACTACAGCCTGGTTGGTCCAGTACTTCTTGCAAGAACCTGTCCAAGTGCCTCTTGACTGCCTCCACCTTCGTTCCGGCAATATTTATAATAAACATTCTTCAAAAGTTTACCAAGCGTAACCCTTTGCAATTTTTATTATCATTCTCTTTTCCTTCTAACATTAATGCCATCGTTTCTGTAGTTATGGCAGCTGCTCTTCGCCTCTTGGCAGGTGATTACTACCGACAGGTTTTCGGTAAAAGTGAGTCCTTGACTAATCACAATTTGATGCGGTGGAGGGGGATTGGTATGCCCTCATTGATTTATCTACTTTTGTCTACTCGCATGCAGAATTCTGATCAAAATGTTCTTAATTGTTCTTTAGAATGATCTAATATTCATCACATCCTGTAATTCAATAACTGGAAAGATTTTTAAATGAATTGAGGTTCAGTAGTCTCTGTTACACCTCTCACCCACCACTGCCGTCCCCTGCCACTCAGGGGATGTCTCTAAATAGTGAAGTATACAGTGGTAGTGAGTGATTTATTCTTACCCTCCATCATGACTGAAGGTGACTTGACCTTCATGGTGACTGAAGGTGACCTGACGTCCATAATGACTGTAAGTGACCTGACGTCAACGTGGACCTCCATCATGATTGAAGGTGACCTAACTTCAGTGTGGTGCATCATCTCCATCTTGACTTAATGTGTGGCCGCACAATATTTACTTGGCCGCTCCTGGCTCGCCTGGCTCCAGGGCTGCTGGTGTTTACACTTGAGGACACCTGTATCGCCCAAAACACAAGTCACCAGACCTTACACTGGGGAATTGCTCCTTAGAGAAAGTAGAATCACATCAGAATATAAGATTGGTATCAAGTCTTACGTTAACAGAGTCCTGGGCGTGTGACTAACCAAGATTTCCCAGCTGGAGAAACGTGATCTTCCCCGAATATGGCGTCAACTGTGTCTCGTGTGGCGATAAAGCCACTTCCACCAGGTAAGGTAGCATCACTCACCAGTGATTGCTCGGCCTGATATTTGGAAATCCCTAGTTTGAGGTCCGCGGTGTAACGTAACCTGAAGCTTCCTACTTCATGGAGTGAGTGTTGTATTTATGTCCTATTACTATATGTACATAGGATATACATAGGATATATGTATATGTAAATAGGATATACTGTCCTATACTTATATGTACTATTATCTGTCCTAATCACAAGCATTATTTGTATTGTAGTGTGTGTCTCGCCGCCATCTTGCACCACCTCGCTATTTCCGACAGTTATGGGATGACGGTCGTCACCCGCGTCGACACCCGCTCCTCATCATCCATCAGTTTGCATGACAGTGTATCAGACCTACACATCAATGCACTAACCTACACACTGGAAATACCTTCATCAATTTCTATTAGTTCAAAGTTCGCCTTAATTATTGTACGCACAATACCACCGAGTTACCGGATCAGTCTGGATAAGCCGGCGTTCGGCCTTCGAAGACCGCCTCTCAGACCAGGGAAGGCTGGTCTGAGAGGCTGGTGGATATCGTCAGCAGATAATGATACAGATTATGCGCCATTCTGAGTGGACTCGCCACAGTGGGTGTTGGTGGGAAGCACTGTCTGATTAAGTGGTATTTGTCCACCAGGAAGTGTCTGCCAGGGTAGAGTAATATAGCGAGACCTGCCAAGTCCGCAGGGAAGTGACCTCATTTTTCCTTCACATAATATTGCTGGCCGTATATAACATTCCTGGCCGTATATAACATTCCTGGCCGTATATAACATTCCTGGCCGTATATAATATTGCTGGCCGTATATAACATTCCTGGCCGTATATAACATTCCTGGCCGTATATAACATTCCTGGCCGTATATAACATTCCTGGCCGTATATAACATTCCTGGCCGTATATAATATTGCTGGCCGTATATAACATTCCTGGCCGTATATAATATTGCTGGCCGTATATAACATTCCTGGCCGTATATAATATTGCTGGCCGTATATAACATTCCTGGCCGTATATAACATTCCTGGCCGTATATAATATTGCTGGCCGTATATAACATTCCTGGCCGTATATAATATTGCTGGCCGTATATAACATTCCTGGCCGTATATAATATTGCTGGCCGTATATAACATTCCTGGCCGTATATAACATTCCTGGCCGTATATAATATTGCTGGCCGTATATAACATTCCTGGCCGTATATAATATTGCTGGCCGTATATAACATTCCTGGCCGTATATAATATTGCTGGCCGTATATAACATTCCTGGCCGTATATAACATTCCTGGCCGTATATAATATTGCTGGCCGTATATAACATTCCTGGCCGTATATAACATTCCTGGCCGTATATAATATTGCTGGCCGTATATAACATTCCTGGCCGTATATAACATTCCTGGCCGTATATAATATTGCTGGCCGTATATAACATTCCTGGCCGTATATAATATTGCTGGCCGTATATAATATTGCTGGCCGTATATAATATTGCTGGCCGTATATAACATTCCTGGCCGTATATAATATTGCTGGCCGTATATAATATTGCTGGCCGTATATAACATTCCTGGCCGTATATAACATTCCTGGCCGTATATAACATTCCTGGCCGTATATAACATTCCTGGCCGTATATAATATTGCTGGCCGTATATAACATTCCTGGCCGTATATAATATTGCTGGCCGTATATAACATTCCTGGCCGTATATAATATTGCTGGCCGTATATAACATTCCTGGCCGTATATAACATTCCTGGCCGTATATAACATTCCTGGCCGTATATAATATTGCTGGCCGTATATAACATTCCTGGCCGTATATAATATTGCTGGCCGTATATAATATTGCTGGCCGTATATAATATTGCTGGCCGTATATAATATTGCTGGCCGTATATAATATTGCTGGCCGTATATAACATTCCTGGCCGTATATAATATTGCTGGCCGTATATAATATTGCTGGCCGTATATAACATTCCTGGCCGTATATAACATTCCTGGCCGTATATAATATTGCTGGCCGTATATAATATTGCTGGCCGTATATAACATTCCTGGCCGTATATAATATTGCTGGCCGTATATAACATTCCTGGCCGTATATAATATTGCTGGCCGTATATAATATTGCTGGCCGTATATAACATTCCTGGCCGTATATAATATTGCTGGCCGTATATAACATTCCTGGCCGTATATAACATTCCTGGCCGTATATAATATTGCTGGCCGTATATAATATTGCTGGCCGTATATAACATTCCTGGCCGTATATAACATTCCTGGCCGTATATAATATTGCTGGCCGTATATAACATTCCTGGCCGTATATAACATTCCTGGCCGTATATAACATTCCTGGCCGTATATAACATTCCTGGCCGTATATAATATTGCTGGCCGTATATAACATTCCTGGCCGTATATAATATTGCTGGCCGTATATAACATTCCTGGCCGTATATAATATTGCTGGCCGTATATAACATTCCTGGCCGTATATAATATTGCTGGCCGTATATAACATTCCTGGCCGTATATAATATTGCAGGCCGTATAAAACTGTCACCTGGAAACCCAGTGACACAATTTATAATTATTCTCAGATTAAATACCGACATTTGTACTAAATTTGTGTTTTTAACATTTTGCGGTGTTGTGTGATGTTCCACACAATCTGTGATGGTATTCAGCTGACCTTCGCCTTGGCCACAAGTATGTCTTGAGACATTACCAACACCATTATTCTCGCGCCTTAATTACCTATACACTAGAAACATTGCATATTAGTAAACATTTTGATCGCAAGTGTTAATTAAGGTATTATGTAGATGCTTCCCGGACAGTGACGTACGACTTTTTAGAAGCCTTAGGTGGCGCTTTGCTTCATATTGTAATTAGAGCACACGTGCCCGTCACACGTGCCCGTCACACGTGCCCGTCACACGTGCCCGTCACACGTGGGCCGGCGGGTCAGTGCACCTCCAACCATCACCTCCAAAAATGTACCGCCATTATTGTGCGTTCTTTTCCCACTTATCCTCCCCTCCCTCCGCCCCCACCCCCCCACACACTGTTCCCCCACCGTTCACCGCCCCCCACGTAATCCCCTCCCCCTGAGTCAGCCCCCCATAATCCCCCCCCCCCCGAGTCAGGCCCCCTATAATCCCCTGAGCCAGCCCCTGTAATCCCCAGAGTCAGTCCACCTGTAATCCCCCGAGTCAGCACCTCGTAATCCCTCCCCCTGTAATCCTCCGAGTCAGTCCACCCTCGTAATTCCCCGTCGCCCTCTCCCTTCCCCCACCGATTTCCCCGAAAACCAACACAAATCAATAAGCGGAGCCTTGGCGCCAGCCTCCATAAAGGTGCCTCGACGCTCCTGCCTTATCCCAGTGTGACCTGCTTGTCCACTCCTCCCCCCCCCCCCCCCCCCCACCCCCACCCCTCACCCTCGTGCATCACTGCCATCACCGCCCTCCCTCACCCCTCCCTCACCCCTCCCTCACCCTCGACATATTTACCTCCTCTACACGAGTAAATCATTTCCCTTCCGCCGTAGCATCGCGGGCCACAAGTGGTTGTCCGGCGTTTGAACAACCCGGCCGCCTCTACTTTCCCTTGAGTAATTACCGCATAAACACAATACGTATAAATAACGCAACCTGCACATAAGAAAGGAAGGTGACAAGGTGTTAGCCCGAACCTATTCAAGTTCAGAGACTTGTGAAGTACATGGAAGAGGAAGGGAAGTATAACACCAGGCAGCATGGGTTTAGAAACCGCAGAGGGGCCCATACAGCTATAGCCCTGATCTACGAGCATATAGCAGAGGGGGCCCATACAGCTATAGCCCTGATCTACGAGCATATAGCCAACGCAGTGTCGAAAAAAGATCAGTGTAATATAGTGCTTAGGGACGTCTCGAAAGCCATCGATAAAGTGTGGCACACAGGCCTAAAATATAAGATATCTGAACTAGGGCTTCCTGAGAGATTTACTGCTACTCTCTGCAGCTTTATAGACAATAGAACTGCTAGGCTTAATATCGGCAGCTACTTGGGTGACGTAATAGAACTGAAAAGTGGAGTACCACAAGGAAGCTGCCTCTGCCCCACTCTATTCAACATATATACAGCTGACCTACCCCAACATGGAGAATACATCACATACGCTGATGATGTTACCCAAATAATATGCCAACCGGGCCCATCAAAGCCGCTACTAGCCGACAAGACCAAGGCAGCAATTGAACTCATAAACAACTTTGAGAAGCAATGGAAAATTAGCACCAACAAACAAAAGTTCCAAATAATACACATTGCGAAAAGAAACCCTGACCCCATCATCCTTGATAACCAGCCCATCCAATATGCGGAGGTAGGCAGAATACTGGGACTTATGATAAATAGAACAGGGATACAAATTCATGTAAGGGACCGACTAAACAAGGCCAAAGCAGCATTAGGAAAACTGAGAAGATTCCGAAGCCTCAGTACTAACATTCAGATCCACCTATATAAGGCTCTAGTTCGGCCGCATCTAGAATATCCCCAGTACCACTACACACCATAAAGAAAACTAACATGCAGAAACTGCAAGCAGTACAAAATAAGGCGCTAAGGAGAGCAGCAAAACACCGTCCACCATATGATCAGACAATCCAGGAGCTCCACGAACTCCTGAACATACAGCCACTAAACATCAGACTGCAGCACCAAGCCATCAGGGTGTGGAACACCATCGAAATGTTAGAGGACCCAATGTTTGAAAGATTACTCAAAGATGAGACGCGCCTCGATTCTCTGGACGAAAACCCCGCCCCACAGTATATAATCCCAAGATGAGTTATATATGTATATATATGAACAGTTCATATGTGTGTATGTATGAACAACTCGATAAATAATATGTATGACAACTCGATAAATAATAATAATAAAATAAAGAGCATTAAACAGAATAACATGTGTGGAAGCATCGGAGTGTATATATATGAATGCTAAACAGTATTCGTCTATGGACATCCATATATGGTGAAACACATGTGAAGAACCTCTCACACACTCACAGCTCCCTGACAAGAGGGAGCCAGCTTAGCTTAGCTGCCAACACCCACACATCGTGTCAGCAAGGCGGACAGCCCGCCTGCTTTCATACCTCTCACTGTATTTCCCACTTCTATACTTCCCTTCACCTATGCCTCTCCTTCTTTACTCCCCCCCCCAAAAAAAAAAAAAAAAAAAAAAATCAAGTGGAGACTGACTGACCTGGAGAGGAGCGGTCACTTTCTTGGTCCAGGTCGGAGCCATTACGTCGCTACGATCCCGCCATGAGTGTGAATGGTTAGTTATCTTCGAAAAGGGGGATTATCTGCTGCACATGTATATAAAGCTTCGGGTGTGGCAACTGAGCCAAAGTCAGAGTTGTCACGTACAGCGCCAGACTTGAATAAAGTAGAGAGAAGAACACAAACGGACCCACACTGAGGTGTTCCCTCCTGAGATTATATCCCGTAAGTTTTCCCAGCATTAATGGGGAGTCTGACAGCCGTGTTTCATATGACCTTTGTATGTGTCGGGGCGCTGAGGGGAATGTGATACAGTGGCCAGCCGCCCCCTGTACGTGACGGTGTGTCGTGGACCTTTAATATATTACCGGTAAATATGGGAATCCAGGTAGAGAGGTCCAGCTTTAGTATCCCTTCCTCCACCCCCTCTGTCTCTTCTGGTCTCGTCTCGTCGCTCTCGCTCGCTCTCTTCTCTTTCGTTCGTTCGTTCGTTCGTTCGTTCGTTCGTTCGTTCGTTCGTTCGTTCGTTCGTGTGTGTGTGTGTGTGTGTGTGTGTGTGTGTGTGTGTGTGTGTGTGTGTGTGTGTGTGTGTGTGTGTGTGTGTGTGTGTGTGTGTGTGTGTGTGTGTGTGTGTGTGTGTGTGTGTGTGTGTGTTCGATCATGAATACCAAATCCAAGACAGCTGATGGCATCATTAAGGACATTATAGGCAAACCAGTTGACCATAATCAAACACCGACTCGTAATCTACTGTACAAGACCAAAAAGACAAGAACAGAGTTAATAGTGAAGAACAACCCAAGAGAACAAGCAACACTCTCCAGATAGCCAAGGTGGTATACCAGAACACAAAGTAAGGGTAAGGAACACAAGGTAAGGTGACCAGGTAAGGTAGGTAAGGTAACCCATGAAGGATGTAACCAACCATCAGCGTACATCAGGCTGGCCACTTCTAACCTCTCCAGAAGGTAGACGTGTCAGCGAGGGACGAGGTGCACGTGTGTGTACGTGTATCTCCGTGCCGGCGGTCAATACTCCCGTGGGAAATTAATATACGAGGCTGGTCACTAACACAGGCGCCTTGCAACCAGTGGGACTACTTGGCTGTCTCGGGTGTAACCTCGGCCACGATCCTTCAAGCATTTACGTGTCTTCTTACGAAACCTGTAAATCTTTCTTCAATTATAACGGCCCAGTGTAAATTTATTAAGCAGTTTATGAACTCCAAAGCGATACGAGGTTGTCTATAAGAATAATAACCTTGGGTTGCAAATTTCGATACTCGTAACTGTTTAATAAGTACAAAGCCGCTTATTATTATTATTAACATCTTTATTGACAAAATGTAATTACAATTTTGTCAATTTGAGGATTTAAATTAAGTCTTATTAAAGTAAGGATAATGCTGGTATTCAATGTCACACTGGACAGAGGGTCATACACAAGACAATAAGTCTAAACTGTAGGCTGAAGCACATGTATATCATGGTTACAATCTATGTTTTAATGTGTGAATATGTAAAATCAACTTTCTATTGTGCACTGCCACACAAGGGCAGGGATGGGTTCATAAGAGATGCAGCTTTAAAAATAGTATAAATAAAATTGTTCTTCATTTTGTAAAATGTACAAGCAAATTTTGGATAAATTCTTAGGATGTCGTCCTGAACACCTGAGTCAATGAAATATTTACATAGTTGGTGGTACAATAGGCCAGGAGGTATAAAAAAAATTTACGATTTCACATTCAACAATATAGTGTTCTAGTGAGTGCATTAAAGGTTTGTCACAGAGTTTACAATCTGAATATTCTGGTAGTGGCTCAGCCTCCCTAACCTGCCAGATGTGTCTATAGCCAAGGCGAATTACCGTAATGACTACATCACATTGCCTGGTCCGGTTACTGTGCTGACCATACAAAATACCTATTATTGCAAAACTTGTCATAGCTTTTAATACTGCAGCTTTCAGGTCTCTGGGCATTTCTTAGTTCTTCTAAATCTGAAGTAATTTCTTTAATTTGTATGTTTCTAATAATTGCATTAGATAGTCCAAAGTCATAATCAGTGTTTTCTGTCCTGCAAGCCTCATTGGTCAATTAAACTACAAAGTCATGTTTTCCAACTCCAACATGGGATGGGATCCACACAAATTTCATACAATAATTATTATAATTGGCAAAAATTCCATTCCATTTAATATTACAAGCTACTTCAGACATATATTGTGATGGGTTATTTAAGGACTGCAGAGCAATTTTAGAGTCACAGAATAACACTCCACCATCATTGAGCTTAAGGTACTCAGTGGCTAGATAAATACCCAATAGCCCTGTCTGTGTCATACAAAGCCGCTATGATAGAGGCAAGATGTACAGGTTTCGTAGGGGAACACGTAAATGCTTGACGATTCCTGGGCCTGGGTGTTCTCTTCACGGGACAACGTGAGCAAGCTTGGGTGTTGGCCACAATGAACCATCACCGTGGTAGGTCTGGGTTGTTGCCGGCTATAGTTCTGGTTCTTGTTGCAACCCGTTCTCGCAAATTCGTAAAGTAAATATTGACTTATTAAATAAGTGCATAGGTGACATACTAAACATAATAGATACCCTTAAAAAGCTTCATAGAAAACACCGACCTTACCTAACCTTGTTAGTATCTTAAGATAAGCATCTTAAAGCTTCGTAATTACAATTGTTACTTAACCTATTATAGGTATAGGTTAAGTAATAATTGTAATTACGAAGCAATTGTTACTTAACCTATTATAGGTATAGGTTAAGTAATAATTGTAATTACGAAGCAATAAGATGCTTATCTTAAGATACTAACAAGGTTAGGTAAGGTCGGTGTTTTCTATGAAGCTTTTTAAGGGTATCTATTATGTTTAGTATGTCACCTATGCACGTAGTTAATAAGTCAATATTGACTATACGAATTTGCGAGAACGGGTTGCTTATTTGTCATTGCCAGCGATGGTTAGACAAACGCAAGGATGAGTTTGTGGATAGAAATAAATAGAAGCTGCCTCGCATGGGTCAATAGACATGCAATTGTCTTATTTTTATGCTCCTAATGGCACGTAACTACTCAACCAATTTGAAATAATTTCACGAATTCAGGGATGCGTTGTCTTTTAGTGGAAGGGACGTGAGGCTGTTTTGGGAAAGAGACCCCGACAAGTTAGTTGATTTACAGGTAGGCTGTACTCTGTCATGACGTGCTGACTTTGTCAAGGACTGGCACGTACACATAGTCTGTGAATGACTGGCACGTACACACAGCCTGTGAATGACTGGCACGTACACATAGTCTGAGAGTTAAACTAAGGTGTGTGCGCGCAGATGATCCGGGGAAGATGTTGTGGTGGGTGGACTTGAGTTACTGGGACCGGTGTAACAGGTGGGGGTGGCGGGCGTGGCGGGGCAGGCAGCACGTGTTGTGTGGTGTTGTGGTCGTATCTGGTGTACGGTGGCCGGCCGCGCTCCTCATACCAGTCGTGGCTGGTAACCCAACCATATTGGAACCGACCTGTATAAAATGTTAGGTAATTTTGCACGTCTCATATGGCATAGCCAATCAGTGTTCCAGACAGACTGGTCCTTCCAGGGCTGAGATGTTGTCCAGGGAGGTGGAATGTGCAGGATGAAGGTAAATAGTGGGGGTGGGGGGTGAGGGGGGGAGAGAGAAGGTGAGGGGTGAGGGGGGGGGGGGTGTTGGTGCCCCTCTGCACCACACACGTACCTGGTCCAGTCAGGTATGTGTGGTCATATTGATCACGGTTCCTGGACCTGCCTAGCCTAGCACCACTTGCTTGAGCAGACCACCAAACAGGAGGCCTGGTCAGAGACCGGGCCGCGGGGACATAATCCTCTGAATCACCACAGGGTAATGGTGTCCAACCACTTGGACGGTCGGGGATTGAACGCCGACCTGCATGAAGTGAGACCGTCGCTCTACCGTCTAGCCCAAGTGATTGGACACACACAGGATGAGTGATTCAAAACTGTAGAGGAGCCCCCAGTAGAGGAACTTCTCATTATAACTTTGACCCCACTTTAAGGGGGAAGCTTTACACTCCTGTCTGGTGCTGGCTACAACTTTCTTCTACTGTATTAAGCGGACTGGAGACCCGTAGTTTCGCTCTACTGTATTCAACAGTCTAGTTCTGGATATTGTTTTTCTCTGCATAAACTGGACAGATGGTGTTGATCCCTTACAAGTGATTGGTGATTTGTGCTCTGACTTTATTATTCAAGTAGAGCTATAAGTCATATGTAGCGTTTGACCTCACCGTGTGTGTGAGTGAGCATGTTGGGAGGTAGCTTGGTGACGGTGACCGCCAGGAAGGTCAGACAACTTAAAGGTCACCGAGGAAGGTACAGCTCCTCCGGCAGCTTGTTTTATGAGGTTTATTGCCTACTCGAGGGCATAGGTGACGAGTCAGTGATTACCGTAGGGCGGGGGACCCTATTCCACGACACCCACACCCTCCAGTCCCTCAATATATACACCCAGACGTGTAGAATGCTTCTAGGTGTATACTGTATACAGTATTTTAGTCTTGCACCATGTTCAGCACTGAAGTCTAATTTCAACTGGTTTAGCCCAACTAGAAGACAATTTCATTAAGCACAGTAATACACGTGTATTTAAGACAACAAACATATTGTGTAGTGGAGTTAGAGTTAACCTCGAGAACTACGCCAGACGCGCGCACAGAGAGCACACACGCCAGACGCTTCCTCTCCACTGAAGACCCTCCACCGGTGTCTTCAGAAGGCCGCGGCCCTCCTGACAACACTGTTCATTCATAAAGATGGTGGTGGGAACAGTGAGGTGCCCCGCGTGCATCACCTGCCCGCCCTACTCCAGCGGCGAGCTGTAAGATTACGCAGCTTTAACCCCTCATACAACAGTACTGGTGAGTGGAGGCGGTGGGCCATGCTCCAGCGGTGCTGGCGGGGATAACGGGCCACATTTACCAGTTTCATTCATCACCTGGTAGACCGCCTGCAGCAGGCTGGGCCACACATCATCACATGCCTTCCCCCAGGCCCCCACTGCTGATGATACATTGTTACACACAACGTTCAAGAATATACACAGCTCTGCAGAACCAGGAACTAAAATATGTATATGTGGTACAGTTATGTGGCGTGTGAGGGGAAGGTTATGTACATGTATTGCAGTTACATACAGGAATGGTGAAGTATATGTGGGTGTAGTATTTGTTATGGGTGACGGTGCACCGACTGTGGTGATCTTAGTCATGTTTTTAGCTTTAGATGTGTGGGGTTGGATGACAGTATATATTGGTGAAGTGTATAGCGTGGATGAGTATATGTTGAGGTGGTTAATGAACGGGTGTAATAACCGCCGCCGCAACATCTGGGTCACTAACGCAGGTGTGGCCAGGGATGGCGAGTCAGGGGCAGTGTGTGAGCGAACACACCTGTTGAGACTAACATGTGTAAGGTCCAGTGCGCCGGAACGCAGTACACAACATCTTTTATAATGGATGGTGTTTGTTAGAGCACCTGGGTACTGAGGAGGAGGATGTGGTGTTATGGTAGGTGGGTGGTGGTGGTGGGCACCACACCATCAACACTTGTGGTGGAGGCCGTCACCATGATAGCCGTAGCCTCCTGTCAGGAATATTATATGTGTAGAATAATAAACCCCACATTGTTTGAGTTAGGAAAACACTATTTGTCAAATATTGATACTGTTCTTAAAAGATTCCCCCATTTTGCATTTTGATTACGTAAGCTTTTAAGGGTTGATAGATGTTAATCTTCTTGTTTGAGGAGCTGTTCACTTGAGACAGTTAAGCAAGTCCCAGCTGTGTCTGGGTACAAGTGACAGGATGAACAACCCAGCGGGTTTTCTTCCTATTGGGGAGTGTTGTACATGCTGCTATGGCGGTGTGTCCACTCACAGGATGAGTGGCGCTGCCCAATAAACTCGCCCCTCGGGGCAAAATTAAAAAAAAAAATCCCCCCAACGAGGCTCTGATCGCGCGCCCTGTATAGCTTTACCTGTTAAAGTGGTTAACGCGAAAAGGTGAAACTGTACATAAAATATAGATAATTATCATTGGATATGATGATCATTCTGTTAATGTTCCTCTAACACTCAATACTGACAATACTTTAAAAATTAAACTGTGTTTTTAGTTTGTTATATATGCATATTGAATTGTTTCTGTATTTGCAGGTATGTTGTGTGGGTGGTGGAAGTGAAGCAAGGCCTCGCTGATCATGTAAGTACTCACACATATACATGTAACTAACAGTGTCTGGAACACCATCACCACATACTACGGGTTATATTAGGCTGCTAGAGTGTTATTTAGACCTTTGCCCAAGTACCTTCGCTATTTATCGGCGCTTGCTGGAATATTTCAAGCAAGCGACTTACTATATGCTGCTCCCAGTGGAACGGTGAGGCTACACTGCTCCCAGTGGAACGGTGAGTCAATAATACAAAGGTTAAGTTATTGTTGTTTTTAAAAGTCATTAGATACAGCGGGAGACGAGAGGTTGACCAACCGGGCTGTGGTGGGTATGTGGGCCTGCGGGCCGCTCCAAGCAACAGCCTAGTGGACCAAACGCTCATAAGTCGAGCCTGGCCTCGGGCCGGGCTTGGAGTAGAACTTCACCCTCATCAAGCAGGTATCAAGCAGGAGGAATAGAAGGTGAGAAGGAAAGGGGGGAATAAGGAGTAGGATGAATGACAAGAAGGAAGGAGGAGAGAGCCTGAACTGGACGGATAGAACGGGGTCGTGGGGGATGGGAAGGGGAGGAAGGGATTATCAGCGGAAAGCGCCAAGCCATTACGACTGGTGGGGGGGGGGGAAGTCATGATCGAGCTTAGAGGAGTGACGTCATCCTCATTTTAGCTGTTGCCTCATGCTGTTATTCCTGTTTCATCAGCCGCTGCCCTCCCTCCCCCCCTCCACTTCCATAACCCTACCCACCCACACACCTCCGGCTAAGACATTTCTCTTTATTCCGTACGGTGAAGTCACTCTTCAACCTGGAGCTTGTTTTTGTTGTACTGGAAGGTGTCATGGTGTATTAGAAGCACTCGCTCATCTGTTGGTGTGCAGGTGGCCTGGGACCAGATTCACGAAGTAGTTACGCAAGTACTTACGAACCTGTACATCTTTCCTCAATCTTTGGCGGCTTTGGTTACAATTATTAAACAGTTAATGAGCTCCGAAGCACCAGGAGGCTGTTTATAACAATAACAACAGTTGATAGACAAGTTTTCATGCTTGTAAACTGTTTAATAAATGTAACCAAAGGCGTCAAATATTGAGGAAAGATGTACACGTTCGTAAGTGCTTCGTGAATCTGGCGGCAGGTTCTGTGAGCACCCAGACGTGTTGATAGCGTGTTCAGAGGCAGGACAACACGTCATAACACGTCCACTAGTGTGGCCAGAACAGGGCGTGGCTCCCTGTCTGTTTGGTATGCTGTATGCATTTATCTGTTTATTATGTCATTGTCTCCCTTGTCTGAGAATCTTGCGATAGTCGAGTGTTATTACGTTAACTTCTCCAAACAAAGGGCGGGAGGGGTGTGTGTGTGTCCACCGTGTACAGTCCCAGTCGGTGACAGTCACCATTACAGTCCATCCTCAGGTTATGCTCGTTCAGGCTTCCACCAACTAACACTCAGTCGTCAGTTTTAACGTCACTTTTAAGGTACTGTGTAATCAAAACGTTATTTTCTCACGTGTACGTTAATATTAAATAATGCAATGTTGTGCATAGGCCTAGGTTGGGTTAGGTGTTCCGGTTCTGTTGGCAGCTGTGTGTATTGGCAGCACATTGGTGGTGGTCAATATTTGTGTGTTGCTGTCTGGCGCAGGATATGTTGAGTGATGTTCCTGCCTTCATCATGTGTTTACATGTCTTCCTTGACTTATTGTCCTCCCTGTTGCTTGCTGGGCCTTCCCCGGCATATTGTAACCCTCCGTCCCTCCCCCGTCCTTGCTTCTGTTCCTTGGTGCTCTCACCCCTCCACCCCCTCACTGTGCCCTTGACAGTAGCCACCTGCTCCACTTCCCTCACCTGCTCCACCTGATCGGTTTGCTGTGACCGCTAACTTGGAACTCTTCACGTCTCTCCAAGCTGTAGGTTCGATACTGTTTTCCTGCGTTGATTGGAAGGTGTAGAAGCAGTGTGTACCTGTCGTCTACCTGCCCTATCTCCGTGTGGCATCAGCTGCACCTCCCCGCCAGTGTTCCCTGTGGCTCCCCCAACATTCCTCTCCTGGGGGGAAATACTCGCCTTTTAAAAGTCGTTGTAAATTTAAACACGTGAACTTAATTCCTGAGTGAGCTAGGGAGGGGGGGGGGAAGGGTAGGAGCTCCCGAGGGAGTGTGGTGGAGACCTTTATGGTCACTGGTGTACGAACACGAGTTGAACACCATGTGGTTGACCTGGCTGAAGGTCACTAATGGTCAAGGATAAGAGTCTGGTTGAAAGGTTACTCCTGGTGAGAAAGTCTCAGTTTGTCATTCAACTACGAAAATGGTTTTATATTAATAATCGCTGCATTCAGGTAGTTGATACAATTTTCATTGTGCTCATTATGTTATTTAAAGGTATCCTACCTGGCTGTAACACCTCCCTCGGGCTTATGTGGGTTAAAGCCAACTTGTCTGACATTAACACTAAATGGTTTTATTTAGTTGTATTTATTTATATATACAAGTGTTCTTACATTCTTGTACAGCCACTAGTACGCGCAGCGTTTCGGGCAGGTCCTTAATCCTGTGTTCCCTGGAATACGATCCCGCGAAAAATCTTTTAACAACCAGGTACCCATTGGACTGTTGAGTTAAACAGAGGCTAGAGATAAGGATTTACGCCCAGTAAATCCTCCCCGGATAGGATACGAACCCATGACAAAGCGCTCGCGAAATGCCAGGCGAGTGTCTTACCACTACACCACAGAGACTGTATGGTTGGTAGAGAATGACGTCTTAATAGCGGGGACTAAAGAAGAGTGTGGGGATTACTGCGGTCTTGCTGGTGCAGTGATGACTGAGGGCGACAGGTTGGTGGTGGCCTTGGCGTGTGGCAGGTGCGTGAAGGGCTGCAAGACGCCTCAGTTGTCGTGAGAGTAACGACCTATACAGCAGACGGGGTGAGCACTATCATCTTACCTGTTGCTTCACCTCATCCACAAGAAAGGTCAGTATGCACGGGGCTCGCCACACTCCGGCGACCAAGATATGTTCAAGCGGCAGTTGTGACCTGTTGGCATGACCCGCTGGGTGTTGTGGCACCACCACCACTGTTCTCACCTTCACTGCTGCCGTCACTATCACCCTCACTGCCACCGTCACCGCAGCCTCCTGGTTTTTATAGCTTTTCCTCAAAGGTGGAATGCGAATCAGTGCGACAAGTTGTTGGTGTCGTTGTCGAGTTTTTGTGGGTGATCCGCGGGTCATTGTGACGAGGGAGCTCAGACACACCTCACTTTCTCTACACTCCTATTTGGAATTCAGACATGTGTTGAGGCTGTCGTGTTGAGGGAGTGGTGGCGAGGGTAGGGAAGAGGTGGTGCTGGTCCCTCACGTGAGGGAACCAAGCACCAACCTAGTTGGTGAGTCAAGAACCAACTAGAACCCCCACCATGAAGAATTCCCATAAAATCTGCAGACTGTGCCCGGTTTAGGGTGTTATCACAGTTGCATTTATTTTGCGCGACTTTGAAGTTGATGATATTGTGATGCAGCGGCCGGCAGGACCCAGCGGCCGGCAGGACCCAGCGGCCGGCAGGACACAGCGGCCCCTGTGTTGTCCGGGCGGGGGCTGTGCTAGGCTACCTTCCGGCTCCAGGCAACCAATCTCCCCCAACATAGGGCTGGTATTGCCCACATGAGCCACATGGCTCCTCTTACCATGCAGGCAGCACGGGGTCAGGGCATAGGATTCCACTTTTATGAATATATACCGGCACAAGATTACGTTTATTGGAAGGTATATTAAATAACCTTAATTTATTAATATGCCTTCGGTCTGGCATGGATTTCCTCATAAGACTTTGTATTTTGTTGATTCACCAATTCTGCACTGTGAGGGTGGTGGTGGAGGACTGTGCTTGTAGCCTCGCACCACTTTAACACCATAAACACCAGCAAGGAGTCCAGAACCTGTTTGTGCAAGTTTCCTTTGCTTGCTGGAGGTGGTGTGGCCAGGCTGTGGTGGGTGGCGCCGACGACACCGCCTGCGAGGCCGGACGCCTGATATACTCACCTAGTTGTGCTTGCGGGGGTTGAGCTCTGGTTCTTTGGTCCCGCCTCTCAACCGTCAATCAACAGGTGTGGCGGCCGCAGGAAGCAAGAGGCAGTTACGGGTGACGTCACTGACTTAGTAGCGAAGGCAGGATAAAAACAATGATGAGGGCGCGGGGTGCCCACCAGAGTTGGGTGACCGGGGTTTAAACGTGCAGGCGAGGAGTGACGCCACGGAGGTGGACCCTACCCGCTGCCAGGGTCTTGCTACTGGGGCCAGGCTTCCAAGGGCGCCTGCCAAGATGCTGCTGCTAGGGTGATGCTGCCAGCAATAGTATGTCTCCAGTGTCCCCACTAACCGGGAAGTACTTAATCAAGACTCTTGCTGCTTGGCCCAAGTTGCCGGGATGAGGCCTTTTGGGTTATCTTGAGATGATTTCGGGGCTTAGCGTCCCCGTGGCCCGGTCCTCGACCAGGCCTTCTCTGTTACACATCCTCAAGAAGCAGCCCGTAGCAGCTCTCTAACTCCCATGTACCTATTTACTACTAGGTGAACAGGAGTATCAGAGTGAGAGAAACTCTGCCCCATTTGTTTCCGCCTCCACCGAGGATCGAACCCAGAACCTCAGGACTAAAAAACCGAAGTGCTGTCCACTTGTCGCCTACGATGACAAATGTGTTGCTATCAAGGCGTCATTGTCATGAACACACCTCGGCCTTCCTATATTAACACTGCCAGTATGACGTAATCATTGATGACGCTATACAGGGAGACTGAACCATTGATGACGTCATACAGGGAGACGCAGCTGTTGTTGACGCAACTAAACCATAGCTGTCAGGGCGATGATATCCACCCGGGATCCAGTGACACTGTTACCAGCACATTGACACACACCTGCTGGCCACCTGACCCCTGCTACTGCCTCCCCTCACGCCAAGTGCCAGTCTAGTCTACAGCCGGACCAACCGGGCTGTGGTGGGTACGTGGGCCTGCGGGCCGCTCCAAGCAACAGCCTGGTGGACCAAACTCTCAAAAGTCAAGCCTGGCCTCGGGCAGGGCTTGGAGTATACGTACTGCTCAGTACTCACTTCCCCCTTCAGAGCAGGAGAGATTGCTGAAATAGAGAGAATACAGAGAACATACGGCACGCATAGACGCTATAAAGCACCTAAATTATTGGGATCGTCTCAAAGCTCTCCAAATGTACTCACTAGAAAGAAGACGAGAGAGATATCAAATAATATACACCTGGAAGATACTGGAGGGCCAAGTACCAAATCTACACAGTAAAATAACAACGTACTGGAGTGAACGATATGGAAGAAAATGCAGAATAGAACCAGTGAAGAGCAGAGGTGCCATAGGCACAATCAGAGAACACTGTATAAACATCAGAGGTCCGCGGGTGTTCAACACCCGCGGACAGCAGGTTACCGATGATTTTGTTATTAATACATTAGGTACATTTGCATTTGTGCAACTACCCTAGACTATATGAAGGGGAGTACAGTGTGTCAAAAAGTGTGCTAAAAAATCCCCCATCACCCAGGATGGTTAGTCATACAGAGGGGGTAGTGGTTGCTCTTCACACGGGCACCACTGTCACGTGTGGAGGGGTGCCAGGAGCACCACTGTCACGTGTGGAGGGGTGCCAGGAGCACCACTGTCACGTGTGGAGGGGTGCCAGGAGCACCACTGTCACGTGTGGAGGGGTGCCAGGAGCACCACTGTCACGTGTGGAGGGGTGCCAGGAGCACCACTGTCACGTGTGGAGGGGTGCCAGGAGCACCACTGTCACGTGTGGAGGGGTGCCAGGAGCACCACTGTCACGTGTGGAGGGGTGCCAGGAGCACCACTGTCACGAGTGGAGGGGTGCCAGGAGCACCACTGTCACGTGTGGAGGGGTGCCAGGAGCACCACTGTCACGTGTGGAGTTTTGGCAAAGATAACCATTACATTTAGTTATCATGCCCCTCCCCCTTCCCTACCCATCCCGTGAAAGATAACCTTGACATGTTGTTTGCACCCTTGTTATCTTTAATTTTTTATCTATTTTGAAATACATGGGAAGGAAAATCACCATTAAAGAAGGTAACGACAATAGGCCGGGCTGACCCTTAACCCCGACCATTATAAAACAATGGCATGACGCCAATCATAAGGATGTGTGGTTGGGAGGGCATGAGGTGCCGTGACCCAGGGCCAGGGCCACTCACGACTCCTCCCCCCCCCTCACAGCCGCTACCCCCTCGGCACTCCTTCCTCGGCTGTATTATGGTGATAAACTCCCTTATATTACCTGGCAGCTCAAGGCTACAGGTGGAAGTTGTAATAGCCATGGTTGCTGCTGGAGGTATTGCTGGTGTTTGGGCTGCTGGTGCTGCTGCTGCAGGTGGTGGTGCTGCTGCTGCTGTTGCTGCTGCTGCAGGTGGTGGTGCTGCTGCTGCTGTTGCTGCTGCTGGTGGTGGTGGTGGTGCTGCTGTTGCTGCTGCTGCTGCTGTTGCTGCTGCTGCAGGTGTTGCTGCTGCTGCAGGTGTTGCTGCTGCTGGTTAATGCACGAGGTCACTGCTGCTGCTGGTAGGCGGTGACGAGGTTCATGAATTGCTCACTGGATGCTAGCATGTGGAGGTGAAACCTTCCCCCTGGCCTCACTGGAGATAAGATTGTTGTGAATCGAAGTGTACAGAGTAATTTATAAATTTTTAAATTTTGCCCCGAGGGGCGAGTTTATTGGGCAGCGCCACTCATCTTGTGAGTGAACATACCGCCATAGCAGCATGTACAACACTCCCCAATAGGAAGAAAACCCGCTGGGTTGTCCATCAGGGTAATGTAAGGTGTGTGGGTTGTATCTCGAGAACATTACGGTATAGCCCCAGCTGCTGGTGGAGGTGTTCTGCCCAAGACAGTGTAAGTAGTGTCCACTCGCATGCTTGGGGTGTTTTAAGGTGTATATATCTTGACCCGGTCAATATTCATCAAACACTTTGTGTCCACTTTAAAGATCTCTTTATATATATTACCTGGATCATGGCGGATTACAGAGTGTATGCCGCCACGGCGCTACGAGAGGTCGTTCTTAACGATATGTTATTCTTATGGACGACCTCGTAGTGCTTTCGAGCACGTCAGTTGATAATAAATATCGACTAAGCCGCTATGGTTGAGATAAGAGGTACAGATCTCCCAAATTGACTCATAAGACCTTGATAAATCCTTGTTATAGAATTGCTATGTAGACATGTGAGTGTTGCTGCTGAGATTGTGTTGAGCCAGTTGTAATATCAACAGGAGGATGAGTGTGTCTCATGCTCACCAGAGAGTTATTGAAGGGTGGCCCGCGGGTGCCCACTTACTGATACATACCTCTTCACTTTAATAAGAATGAGTGCATTGTGTCCCCCCCCCCCTCTGCTTTAATTACATGTTATTAGTTGCTCTATTTTTATTAATGTCCTTTTGTAACTTTATCTGGGTTACATGTCTCTTGAAAATGTGATGACCATAGTTGGTGTTGGGAGCAGGTGTGGAGGAGCTCAAGGTCGGTGTAGTGTCTGGTGTTCTCTTGTTAGTGGCGGCCGCTGCAGCTGGCGGCCCCAAGGTGGTAAATGAGATTATATGGCCAAAAACATCGCAGGAAATTGCCAGCGGCCTATTATTGATTTCTTATCACGAGGGGGGGACGGTACGGGCACCTCTACACGGCCTACCTCAGTGGCTAGTGTGGACGTGCAAGACGTCCTGGGGTGGGGGGGGGGAGAGAAAGCAAGAGGTGTTATCCCATAATATGCAAACTCAACTCTTTGGTTTCGAGGGATGAATCGTGACGGTTTGCTTAAATGGGAAGATCACCCACTCCCTTCAGGACTGATGAGGCCCCTCAGAGGAATCCTTAATGAACTCTCGTGTGTGTGTGTGTGTGTACCCCAGCTTCCCGGCTGATCCGGAACTTCTCTTAGAAACCCGTCCAGTTTTCTCTTGAAGATGTCCACGGTTGTTCCGGCAATATTTCTTAAGTCGCTGGGAGGACGTTCAACAACCGCGGACCTCTGATGTTTATACAGTGCTCTCTGATTGTGCCTATGGCACCTCTGCTCTTCACTGGTTCAATCTTGCATTTTCTTCCATATCGTTCACTCCAGTACGTTGTTATTTTACTGTGTAGATTTGGGACCTGACCCTCCAGTATTTTCCATGTGTATATTATTTGGTATCTCTCTCTTCTCATTTCTAGAGAGTACATTTGGAGAGCTTTGAGACGATCCCAATAATTTAGGTGTTTTATCTCGTCTATGCGTGCCGTACATGTTCTCTGTATTCCCTCTATTTAGGTACGGTCTGTCACACAGGCATCAACACCGTTAACCAGGTGGAGGCGGACTCACCTGAGGCAATGGATGAGCGACACGCGACTCTCGTGCCGGGGTCCAGAAGGCTCAGTGTCGGCTGCACGCCCCAGCGTTGTGTCTGGCTGTCATGGGGGGGGTATACAGGGCCGCTCTTCACCGAGGTTCTTATCGCCTATCTCCATCTGTCGGGCTGTTGTACACCAGCGGTGACTAGTGGCGCTCTTATGGGCGTTACACGACAAAACTGTACATTACGGGTTTGATGAGTTACAAAATTGTGGGAATAACAGTTATGATGTGAAAGAAGGGAAAGGGGAAGTAAGAGAGAGAGCGAGCGGGAAAGGTAAGAGAGGAAGAACAGGAAGCTCTGGAGGAGAGCGAGAAACAAAACAAACGTTGATATAGGAAACATGAAATACGGAGATATAATAATTGGACAGAAGGTGATATTATAGATAATGAGTTACGCGGGGACGCTATAGTGTGTGTGTATAAAGTTAAGAGTTGAGACACTAGTGTTTACAGGTACTTGTGGTCGTGATGGTGGTGGTGGTAGAGGAAGTAACCGGGTAGTCGTGATCCCGCAGCGCCGATGGTAGTGATTGTAACGGCCGGGGAAATGAGGTAGTGGTGATGGTAGCAGCCCCGGTGAAGGCAGGGACAACAATTTGGGTAGCATGCGGCAGTGATGGTGGTAGTTGTGGTGGTGCTCCAGGTGCTGGCGGTTGTGGTGGCGTCCACGAGGCGCACCACCTGGCTTTTTCCGGTGGGTTTGAATGGGTTCCGGAGGGAATATAAGGAAGGCATCGACGGGGGAAAGAGATTATCCCGCGTCCAAGCTGCCTCTCATACACCCCCTCCCCCCCTCCTCTCCCCTAACCCCTCACCCCCTCTACCTCTCCCACCCTTCCCCTAACCCTTTCTACCATCATATCGCCTTTCATAGTCCCGTCTCGTATATTATTGGCAGTTGTCGTTTCAAACGCCCGGTGGAGACCTGCTCTGCAGTAATTACCTTAGTTGTTAATTATGTTTCAACTTTTGGTGCACACGTGTCTTAGTGGATGGGTTATGAACGTGCCTCAGTTGATGCGTTATGCATGTGTCTTAGTTGATGTGTTATGCACGTGCTTCAGTTGATGAGTTATGCAGTTGATTTTTGTTTCCTACCACAGACGTGGCCACACATTTACAATGCTAACTAGCATATATAAACATTTTCTTCTGTCCTCCATGGACATGATTAGAGATCTGTTAAACAGATCTTCAGTGATTTATTAATCAACCACACAAGGTGATTGTAGGGCTTTTAAAATGCTAATCTAACCTACAGACATAAATATACAGATTTACATCTGTCCCACATAAACAGTGTTCGAAGTGTCTCTCCACATAGTGTCAGCTGGTTAGTGGTCCTATAAATTTGTTCACTCCAGTTTTCTCCCTATTTTAAAATTTCTGCAAATTGTTTCGTTTGTCAAGAATCTTTTATGTAAGTGAATGTCCTGAGACTTCGTTCACAGGTTTGAATTATAATGATATTGTCTGAATCTCAAGTCTCAATCGACTTGAAAATGGTCCAGGACGGACCGAAACGTCGTTGTCCCTTCACCTTCTAGTGTGTGGTCTGGTCAATATTGTCCGAATTCAAGTCCGGTGCCTTAAAGCAGGTTTTTAAAGGTTAAGTTCTAGGGGTTCTCGGGTGGTCCTCTGGCTGGTTCAAAATGGAACAGATCTGTATCGCTCCTGAACAAGTCGTTAACGGAACGAATCATTGTTAGGTTTACCTGCCTGGCTGATACCTTTAGCGTTTTGAAGAAGCGGAAACTTTTGATTTATTGGAGGAAACTCGTAACGGTTTTAATGCCTAGGACAAATTCAAACGTTTACGTGGATTGGAAATATGATTACAAAACACTGGAGAGATAGATAACATCAATTTATCCGGACGCTTTTGTGGAAGTTGCGATGGCCGGGTGGTTATCTTGAGATGATTTCGGGGCTTAGCGTCCCCGTGGCCCGGTCCTCCACCAGGCCTTTTTTTTTTTTTTTTTACACATCCCCAAGACACAGCCCGTAACAGCTGTCTAATTCCCAGGTACCTGTTTACTGCTAGGTGAACACGGGTATCAGGGTGAAAGAAACTGCCCATTTGTATCCGCCTCCGCCGGGGATCGAATCCGGAACTTTAGGACTACGAATACCGAGCGCTGTCCACTCAGCTGTCAGGTTCCGTTTTGAGTGAAGGTGGTGGTGGACCAGAGGGTGAGACCTCCGGCACGGGCCGCGTGTCGTGCAGACGCCCACATTGCTCTCAAGACACGTGCTGCCGTCTTCAGCTACACATTTTCAACAAGGTGTGGGGCTGGAGACGAAAGAGGAACGGGCTGGACGTTGTCTTAACACATGCTAGACGTAACTGTATCTAAAGATAGAGATTTTGGATGTATCACCACAGTCACGTGGTTGTATGTAGCAGTCACGTGGTGTTATGTAGCAGTCAGGTCTGTGGTTGTATGTTCTGTATCTCCCGTGTCACTCCAGATGAGAAGCGTTGTGTTCAGGTCTCCCCGGGATAGGTCATGTCTGATCATGTCAGCACACGCCACAATTGGTTAGGAATTATAATGTCCTTTCTAAGTTTAAAGTTGGGCGAGGGCGAGCCTCTGATTGGTCCGCCTTGATGGACCTACCTTATGGTGCTCACCTAATAGTCACTACGGGTAATTGAGGTTTAGCACTGTATGCCCCGCCTACTATCCTCCTTGTACCTGGTTCGTTATACTTTTATCTTGTCTGATGTTTGTTAAAATATCACACACACACATTGTCAGTTAACGATTGCGTCAGCGGCTGAGCTTGCGAGGCATATTGAAAATGAGCCGTGGGTTACCTATGGCCGGAAGGTTAATTGTTGCAGGGAGCCATTATGTTGAGGTCCTGTATTAGTGTTGCTATTTATAATGTGACGCTCTTCAGAAAAGACAGGCTTAGAGATGTTGTCGGGTTCTTAACTAAAATTGTATTGATCTTCCATATAATCACGATATTCTGTCTTCCTGCCAGTTACCGTTACTTAAGAAACACCGGGAAGCAAGTAATATGTATGTGGACTCGTGAACAGAACAATGCTTGGGCCTGACGAGTTGTTTAATATTCATTTAAAAGTACTTGTTGAGTAATGACGTAATGGTAGGATGTTGCAGGACAGGAGCTGTGGTGGCCGGCGCCGTGTGGCAATAATACGGCCCAGGCGGTGGATGTGACCGCTGACTGGCTGGCCATACTCAGTCTTCCTTCCTCTGTACTGTGAGGAGGGTGTGCGTCTCCTCTCTCACTCCCACCTTCGCTGAAAATTAATCTGGTTGTATTAACGAAATATAAATTGTGTCTGTGAATGTATACAGGGGTATTTTATACAGAAGTGTCTCTCGAGTGGAGAGAATTGTGTTGGGGGGATGTGTAAAGGAGCGGTGTAATGTGTTAAGATGCTCGGGTGATGGGTGGAATCCTGGTGTGTGGTGGTGGTGGTGTGTTGTAGCCGGTGAAGGTGGCCGCGTAAGGCACTCAACGGCTCTCGTCTCACATGTGTAACTCAGGATATACTCTCTGGTAAGTGCTGAATATCTGTACACAATCCTACAAATGCTTGTATAATCAAATCATCTTCATGCTTCCATCACCATCCTACCTGTGTATTTTAAGCGGTTTTATTTTCCTCCTAAATATTGATATTCCTATTATCAAGTGAATTGGTTTCAATCTAAGTACATTAATGCCACCTTGAAAATATGAAAGTAATCCAACATTCTTATATTCGCTGCCAATGTTTTGCAGCAACCATGACTGTGACAGGTGACTAAGTAGATTACCATATTGTTTTTTCCCACAACCTATTTCAAATTTTACGTAGTTAAGAGGATATAATGTCTGCAGTCTTTAAACTTAGTTGATTTTACACAAATAGCCAGTAATTTTGTCTGATCCTGTCTTGTGTGGCCGTGAATATGAGCAGTAATGTCTAATTTAATTACTCTGATTAGACAGATTTATGTATTTTCTGATTGAACATGTTGCTAATAATTAGTCAGTGATTGTGTGTGTGTCAGGCCGACGTGTTGTGCAAGTCAATTACACAGCAGTGTTCAAGGAAAGCGCCAAGCCATTACGACTATATAACACACAGAAGAGATAAGGATAAATATTTGGGATGGGACGGGGTGAAGGAATGAAGCAAGTCCGTCGCTCTACCGGCCAGCCCAAGTGGTTGGGCAGCTAAGTTCAAGCAGTAACAGACTTGGAACATTCAAGACATAAACGTGTAGATCATAGGGGGGAGGCAGTGAATATACGAGCCTTGTACCTTGAGGTCAACACAACGTACAAGGCACTAAGGTACAAGGCCACTTAGTGTTGGACAACACTAAGCCAACACGGCTTAGTGTTGTCCAACAGATGCCGGTGTCATAGTTAAGGATGTAGGGTATTCTTGACCCTCCGGACTCTATCGGTAATTACTATTCAGAAGGCAGCGTGAAGCCCTCGTCACTTATGAAAACTTCACAGTTTGCATGGGAAGCTTCAACTTCAACATTCTGAGGTCAAGGTAGCCTATAGCCTGCCGGATATGAATACTGTTAATTACAGTATAAATATGTTGTTCAACTCGTACCGTCTGGGAATTCAAAGAAATGTTGGGTGGGTATGAGGTGCATAATAAATATTAGCTGGGTATGGTGTGCATGATAAATGACCCAACTGACAATTATTTTTGTTTAAACTAAGCTTGGTTCTTGGCATGGCAATGCAAGGTGGCGGAGGCAAGCTCCATAGCGTGAGGCCATCGCCACCTATATAACCTTGACAGCGGAAGTAGCCTGCCGGAAACCTCCCCCCCCCCCCCCCCCCCCCCGGCCCACGACATGCTGGTTGGGCTCCAATCCTTTTTTAAAATGTTGCATTCTCGCGTACGCAATTAAAGCTAGGAATTGGTCCTCGTTTCAAAAGGCGTGACCGTGTATGCTCATATCGGCCTAGTTCCATTATTGTTCGTTCTAGGCCTACGCAATAGAACACACAAACCGACAATTTTGAAGTTGTCAATGTAACTGAATATGTATATTCTGTTTTCAATGACCGTTTAATGGGATACTCTTAGCATATATAATTATTTACAAATGCTTTTATAATTCCTATTATACTGTAATTGTGTATTGTAGGCCTATCGATTTTATAGTTTGCCCTTAGCATTTGAGGATACTTCGTTTTTCACTGAAGAATTAAGAGGCATTCGCGAGGTAGCTATTGAGATATATTGTACTTACATTGACTCGTTTTGGCATATTCCATTGTTTTCAATTAATGTTTATAATTAGTTAGTATTTGAGAGCTCTTCACACTCCTCACTGGCTCAATCAGACGCGGATATACTTGGACATGGTTCATGGTGAATGTTTTGTCCTTAGACTGGCTGCCTTCACATGCATCCAGGCTGTCATTCGCAACCAATACCTTCAGTGATTAGGTGGTTGTGTTCAGTTGGGTACAGTGTACAGGCATACAGTATAATTGGCCACGTTAGTTCTGTAGCTTAGTTGTGCAGTTTCCATAGGTCTGTATAGGCAAAGTGGCAAATATAAAGGTAGTAGTGATTAGCCTAGGTTACTGGGTTTTCTTGAGTGTGTATGTGACCGACATAGCCTATGGCATTATGATTGTGATGACATGATAAACATGTCATATGACATACATATACATGTCACATACGAATGGGTCTTCTGTTATGTCTACAGCTCTGTTATGTGCTAGGAAAGAAGACTACCTATACTGTATATCCATGTCTTATTTGGATTGTAAATAAGAAGACTATCTTACCACTCATTCCTGATTTAAAGCAAGGTAACCGTATGTCAGGTAAGAGTGCCAACGCGTTGTTCAGAGCCTAGCCATCACGATAACCTAATGCTCACTCTTGAGCCAGTTGACTCCCAAACGTTTTCATTTAGCCCATACTAAACCATTCCATCTCAAACTACACTCGCTCGCTGCTAAACCTGAGGGGGGAGGATGGCGTCACGTTACGGGGCCTGGCCGGGTGCTGGCAGTGTTGTGCGTGCCCAGCTGGACCAGTTACAGACCTTAGCGTCATGTAAGAATGTGATGGCGATTCAAGTCAGCTGTGCGAGCACTAGTACGCGTGACGGGTACTCTGGTCCCTGACACGGTATTGTTCTGGGAATCTACCAAAAATATATGGTTAGTGAAGAGCGAGGAAGAGCGGTACTGATTTACAATAGACCGTGTAGGATCTCCCGCTTTTGTCTCTTACCAACCTCTCTAGCGACTTGTGAGGTCGTCGTTCCCATCTGGAACGACGACGAAGTTAAGTATTTTTTTCGAGGATTTTTTTTCAGAGGAATTTTTTTCGATATTTTTTTACTGAATTCGAAGGTCAGGCCCTAACTATGAACAATAAAATAACATACCGGAGCGAAATATTTAATGGAGAGGATGTGCAAAAAAAGTCCCAATGAAGAGTAGAGGTGCCACAGTCACACAACACTGTATGAACATCGGAGAACTCGGCTCTTCAACCTCATCTCACCAAATATAAGAAATATTACAAGAACAGAAGTGGATGTTTTCAAGATGCAGTTAGACAACTCCCGGCAGGAAGTGCCGGATCAACCGGGTTGTAATTAATATGTTGATGTGTGGGCTGCTACAAGACCTGCCGTACGTCCATATCTTTGAAATTAATATGAATTGATAGTAAAGGATGTCATCTTGAAGTTATCTTGATTATTTCGGGGTTTAGTGTCCCCGCGGCCCGGTCCTCGACCAGGCCTCCACTCCCCAGGAAGCAGCCCGTGACAGCTGACTAACTCCCAGGTACCGATTTACTGCTAAGTAACAGGAGCATCAGGGTGAAAGAAACTCTGCCCATTGTTTCTCGCCGGCGCCCGGGATAGTGTGGGACATTTGGGGCTTGAATCTAATTATTTAAATATTAATGTAGTAAATTAAATTACGACGGACCACCCGCTTTTATAGTAAAGAGGGAAACTGAGAATTTCTGATCATTAGATAATTCCTAGATAACCAGTAACTATGGATAAAATACTAGAGAATATGATCATAGAAATAATTAATGGGCTGTATAATTAAATGAATCAAACCCTCAAACACCTACATTGGGGGGGTTATTACTGGAACTCAGTACGTCCAGGGACTAGTGTGGTTCGTTCACTAATCCAAGATGTAATAATCTAATCCTATGAATTATAGTGAAACCAATGTCATTACCATTAATGGGAACATAGATTATGAGTATAATAATGATAATCACAATAAACACATGTTAATCCAAAAAGAGTTCTGCATGTAAATAATTCCAGATAATTAATAAAGGAATACAAAGGAATCTTAGCTTAATGACGATTCCTATGTGTAAGTCACGACGCTTCCTCTAATTCCCTGGGCTCGGCTGGCTGACGAGTGGGATGGATTAACATGAGAGAAGGCGGTAGGGAGAATTCTTCTCACGTGCTGCAAAACAAATATTTACAGTAGCAACTAATTAAACTACTGAATCTCTATGTTCAAGGAATTAGTATTAACAGGAAATAATAGGTAATAACCTGTGGTTTGATGTTGGTATGCGTCGTCACGACTAATCACCCAGCTACTATTCTACACCCTACAAGATGCATCAAATAAGGATAAGATACTTAGCTAATATGGGCACTGTATAAGTTTTAAGATTGCCGAAATTCGCGCCCCAGGCTCTGGCTTCGCCTATCCTGGATAATGGCGCGCTTCACTGGCCGATCACGTGTGGTCAGGAAACCAGATTAAAAAGGTTCCTTATAATACACTGGCACCAGTTGAAGATATTGTCTGCAAGGTTGTTCACGCCTCACAGTGGCGACTTTCATCTGAGGATGGATAACGTTTACCCTGATGACTGGGTAATGGCGTCTCCTTGTGAGCACGATACGGACAGGTCTGCTCGAGAGCGCCCATCCACGTGTACTGGCGTACCTCCCTCACCCACGCCGCGTCTCGCGTTCATTAGACAAATTATCGTCATGAATATTAGTATTTCTCGCATTTATGCTTGAAATGTTGGAGACAGGACGGGTTTATTATTGAGAGGAGGGAAATATTATTATTTGCCATTTTAGTGATAGTAAACATATAAGGGAGAGGAATTAATGTCTCTCCATGGCATTCACTTGTGACGTTAACTTTTATTACTAGATAACTGCTATGACTCTAACGCTCTATTCGGCTTTTAGTTGGAGGTCAATTTATCTGTAATTAATTATCACACAGAACGCCTTGGTTATAGAGAATCGAATTCAATTCTCAGATACATTGGATATAATGTGTTTATTGTAATGAAATCTGACGCAATACTGGCGTCGGGTGACGTAAGAATTCTAGCCTACTGCACAGATGAAATTATTAGTACATGAGAATTCTACGTGGTGTTAAATTTACTTACTACAATAATTAGTAGAGTTAGTAATAATTAATGAGAATACAACAGTGTTGTATTCGGTGTTGGAAATTTCCAACAGATAGAACCCGGGACCACAGGATCACGCGTCCAGTGTTCTGTCCGCTCAGCCACCGGAGCTGTCTCTATGGGTGCTCTGAAGCTGTCTCTCTATGGGTGCCCACAGTTAACCACAGTGTGTAGGCTATCGCATCCTTTCTTTCATACCATCGTGGAGTGACAGATGAGAAATTCATTTGGCCTTTGTGGAGTAGCTTCCAGGTGTCTGGGCCTAATGTGCAGCTGCCATCTGCTTCTTCAGCATCATGTCATAACTCAAGTTAGGGCCTTGTTTTAAATGTAAGTCTAAGCCAATTTTTGTACATTATTAGTTGATTGTGTAAATGTAAGCTTGGATAATACCAGAGGAAATGTTGATCGTAGTGAACATGCTCAACTTAGTCTTGGCAGCTCAACTTGTAGCTTACATTGACAAAACATGACCTTCACGAGCGGAAGCTGATTTTATAATAATTGATTTAGACAAATGTATATAAATACATGCATAAGAAGATACAAGAACAGTGGAGGATTCCTAGGCAAGAAGACTACAATGCCTAGAGCCGCCACTGCAGTGCCTAGAGCCACTACTACGTCGAGCGTTGGAGCTGTCCCGCGGGCCTCAGCCCTCCCACCAGAGGCCAGGTATGGCACCCACGCCAGCTAGCGGGAAGGGGGTAGGGGGGGGGGTTAATGACAAGCCCTCTGGTCATATCGTGACCTGCATGACAGTGAGGGATACCTCACTCGAGGACTGTTTCGCGGTGCACATTATTGCAAATGAGAACACGAGCAATATGTTCGTTTGGTTAAGTGTCTTGCAAGGTTTACGAGGCTAGGGCCGCCGGGCTATGAGTATTTTATTTCGATTAATCATCTCTTGCTCGTTTAACTGATTTATGAGAATTAATAATTCTTGTGCCTGCAAACGGTCAGTGCCAGAAGTAAATTTAATTAGTTTTTATACATATTGAGAAATCAATTTTACGGCGAGTTGTAAATTGTAAAACTTTATGCCTGAGGGAAGAATTAAATAATTGTATGTCATTCACCGAGTAATTGTGGATCTAACGCAATAAAACTTAATTGAAACCCAGTTAGTTGACCAGCCATATCGCCGTTACCTTGAGGACTATGATCGCACGTGCAAACGCCATTGTATGGGAAGCGATTTGTACAGACTAGTTTAATTGAAGTGCTTTGGATATTCGGGACCCGGGAGCTGATGCTCGGTCTTACAAACATGTGTAAAACACAACTACCTAACCCTTCGCCCACTTAATAGTCTGCCTGCCTTAAGCCTATTCTAATCTGCAATAGGAACTAAGAATTTTGTCGCAACATAAAATATGCTCGTAGTTTTTATATTGCCTTTATACGATCTGTTGTTGATTATTATCCCTTGCATCTTCTTAATTTTTCTCTTAAACAATTACAAGGCCTAGATGTAGTACAGAATGATGCCATGCGCATCATCCTGGGTTGTCCTAGAACTCTCAGAATTGTTAACATGAGAAAGGAACTAAAATTTCCTTCTATTTATTAGAGAATAGTTCTACTTAGTACTATGTTTTGTACCAGAACTTTGAAAAATAATGCCCCCCCCCCTTGCCTTGAGGTTACCTTGAGGTGCTTCCGGGGCTTAGCGTCCCCGCGGCCCGGTCGTATCCTTAGTATATAGCCTTCCCAGTGCTATATAGTCGTAATGGCTTGGGGCTTTCTCCTGATAGTTCCCTTCCCTTGCCCTTCCCTTACTTTCCTTTCCTTTCCTTCCCCTTCCTTCCCTTCCCTTCCTTTCCCCTTCCTTTCCCCTTCCTTTCCCCTTCCTTTCCCCTTCCCTTTTCCTTTCCCCTTCCCTTCCTTTCCCCTTCCCTTCCTTTCCCCTTCCTTTTCCTTCCCCCTTCCCTTCCTTTCCCTTCCTTTTCCTTTCCCCTTCCCTTCCTTGTCCCTTGCCCTTCAGCTGGTGCTGTTCCCACACTATATATAACAAGGTTCTACCTCATGTGTGGAAGACAGTGACTGGAGGGAGAGTTCCCGCAGCTCCAAGTTTGCGCCAATAAATCAGCGTTGGGACAGGAAGGACGCCGGAGAGAGTAGCGGGGTTGCTAACTTGTCCATATAAGCCAGTTGCGAGCTGGTTACGGCTGGTGATCCAGCCTTAAACTTCTCCATAAGGTCCGGGTGCCTCCACACCCTTGTATGGGGACTTGTCCCCCTCCCTGTAGGTTGTACTCGGCTCCCGCCCCTTATGGCTGTTCGCACCTGTATCAAAATAATTTAGTTAGGCCTAACTAAAGTGGTGTTAGCCGTATTTCTAAACGTTTTCACTATGTGAACGTTAAGAATTGGGTCATTCATGCTAACCCACTTGAGTAGACATGAAGCAGTTAGTTGCTAATTCATGCCCATAATTTACCTTTTATGTTATCAGAGGCTTATCGCCTGTAAGCAAAGCTCTCACGTTGGAACTGGTCGTGATAATATGTTAGGTGCGTCTCGGAGGTAGGTTACTGTCAGCCTCAGACTAGGGCTCGCAGGGACCAGCACCGCAAGCCCATCCCCATTTACAGATCTCAAGAAGAAAATGGAAACTACTGCACACAATTGCCTATGCCAGTGTGACTATCCCACTTACAGACAAGAATATAAAACAACTATATAATGACAATTAGCGCCCTCAACTTCTGAGTTACTGATTAATTCAATTAACTGATTAAAACCCTTAGGCAGAGAAGCAAGTGTTTAATTAATATAACACGAGTACAGTTTATTGGGTATTCTTAACAATATATTTACTTCACTGGGAGCTCGGCACACTGTTTGATTCAGTACAAACAATATTATTTTATCAAAGTTTACCACACAATAAAAATTGTGCATACAAAACAAACTTACACTCAGACCAGCAGGTCCCCAGATCCCTTCCCTTCAGACCAGCAGGTCCTCAACCTATGCCGTTACCGCAAGGCACGTTAAATTTTAAATTTTCCCCCGAGGGGCGAGTTTATTGGGCAGCGCCACTCATCCTGTGAGTTGACACACCGCCATACCAGCATGTACAACATTCCCCAATAGGAAGAAAACCCGCTGGGGTTTTCTTCCTTTCTTTCTGTGATCACCAATCACATTTATACAATTTTAATTAACCTGGAGACAAAATAGAATGTCTGAATTGGCGTTTAAATGACGCTACGACATGTATATGCCTAGAATCAACCACTGCCATATATACACTTGGACATGCCGAGTCGTTCCTCGGGAACTGATCACCGTATCTAGTCATGCTGAAGAAATATATTTACCCCCAAGAGGAGCGACTCTCCGGGCTGAGGCGGTAACACCCTTGCTATCTCCTGCGTGCCGTGGGCGTTGCTCTTAGTTCTTGTAGTGCACGGCGTTTAGGACCCACATTATAGGACTGTTATGGGGGTGTGGCGGACAGGTGGGCGCACACTCCCAAGCCACCACCCCAAGCCCCAGGATCTTCTTCTAGTTCCTCCCGCCGCTCTCAAGTTGTAATATCACCGCTCCTAATACCTACTCACTACACCGTTGCCTGCGTGTTCAAATAGCTCCTTTTTATGATCGAGTTTCCAGTTTTCCCTCATTCAAGAACTTGAAGTTCACTATTTTCCTCGGTTATTGCACGCGAGTCGTGGACCTCTTGTGTCGACACTACTATAGGCTACATTATTTAAATTTAAGCGTAACAAATGAAGTAATTTGTTATTTAATGTGCAGATTGTGGACCTCACTTTAGAGTATTTTCTAGGTACAGTTTGAGTATATTACCTTCTCCCCCCCCCCCCCCTCCAAAAATGCATTCTGTATAAAGTATTTGCAGGTTTTGGGAATTCTAAACGAGAGAGCACAAGTGCCTAAGAGCACAATATCCTATTCTACAGTTGGTTCGCCATCATTAGCGCGGTATATCTTGCCTCAGTGTCTTATTATTTCGTAGTCAAGGCTTGACTAGCTTATTGTACTGTTTCAGTTAGACCATCTGGCATTACTGTACTTATATTTTTTTAAATATTCACTTAAGCCCCGCAACGACTGCTTCGACTAGGCCCACATTATGTACCCAACTTGAATGTTGTTTTCCCTATTGGAAATAGAGATGGGTAAGCGTTTACCAAGTGTGCGTGTTTTCCTGTAGCCTTGAAGGAGAACATTTCAATGCTGGTTTTGGCGTCATACTTGTCCACCTTCGGGAATTGGAAGAGGCAGATTAAATAAGCTTATACTTCACACAAAGCTCTTAAATTTGGCGATACGTAGACAAGAGTTTTATCAGGTAAATCTTAAGTGTTTGTGTGATTGTTGTGAGAAGGTTGGAGATAGTGTGGTGGTGGGTGTATGTAGGTCCCGTGGCGTTATCTGAGGAGCATCACGGTGGCCGGCGGTGACTCACGGGCCCTGCCCTGCCTGTCCCCCCGAGACACCTTGCTGCCCAACATGCCACCCGCCGCCGCCCAACGTGCCCCTCCCCCGCCCACCGTGCCACCCGCCGCCGCCCACCGTGCCACCCGCCGCCCTGCCTGCCTCAATGTGCTAATTCACGTCCGTCAGTTTTTTCTCGGGTTACCATGCTTGCTGACTGATGGAAGTTTGTACAATATTTTGTTTCCCTCTCTCGCTGCCTCTCCATCTTTACCCAGGCCTGCCTCTCCTCGCCGCTTATCCAATCCTGTGCTTCTCATTTCTATTTATTTTCACTGCCTCTTGACCTTTGTAGATGATTTCCATCTCTTTCAACCTCTCGTCTGAGTGTTGCATTGTATATCTTTCGTTTTTCTACTTTTATCTAAATATATAGTTTTTCCTGTTAATCGCATTGCTTCTTTCTCGAGCCATCAGTGTCTTACCCTTTTACATGAGTGTATTGGTGTCAGACAGCCATGTTTGAGTTACTGACGCTTCTGTAACACAGCATAACACTACTCCTGTAAACACAACTTCTGTTGCTTAAGGAATCTGTAACTCATGAAATACTTCTCGTCTACGGCAGTGTCTGGAACATTTCGAAATGTGGATTGTTATTAGATGCCAAAGACTGCCTCTGTTTACTTGTCGTTTACCTGTTACGGTTTCGAGAGTATATATACTCTCCAAGCCTGCAGCCTGGGGCCAAGCTTGTTTGGTAATAACTTGCTCCGCCGAGCAACGGTCTGCACGCCCACATATCCACTACAATCCAACTGATCCTACATTTTTTGTAGGAATTTGACCTGTAATATTTATTTGGACTTGCTGGTAGTCTACTGAGGACAAGGAGTGCACGGAACTAGGGAGGTATAAGAGTTAGAATACTGTACTTGTAATCACTGGCATTTGAGATTTCGATTTACTGGAGGACTCTTAAAGTTGGAATTTTGAGCTTGTGTTCGTTAACTGGTTACTTGATACCAAGGTTTTGGACCTGAAGTACGTGCAGCGAGGCCACGGAAAAACAGGGAGACAATTGCCTGACAAAGTTTTTAAGAAAATTTAGTTTGTGAAGTAACGTTAAATATTGTAATCAAACTCACAGGTCTGAAATATGTACGCACCTAATTGTGCTTGAGGAGGGGTTGAAATAGTTTTTGTCCACCCTGTCAAATTGTGCGTGCGTGCGTGCGTGTGACACCACTATTGATCCCTCATAATTCAGGCACTTCCATTTGCAGTATTGTGACTACACTTAATTGTGAGATATAAGTAAAAAAAATAGACGCCTAGCAATTTACTTCTTACCCTGCAGCTCTCCCCTCGTCTGCAGTGAGAAAAATATAATGACCCAACCCAGAATATCTTTCAGCGATGATTAGTGGTTTTCCCGTGAGGCTAAAGCTCGGTAGCCTTAAGTATTGTGTTGGTGTTTGTGCAAGTTTAGCCTCCACAAAAGTCAAGCCATTAAACTATATTACCCTGTTTGCCAGTGCAATAATCATTGTTTGGCTGCCTTTGAGGTATCTGAGTGTCGTCATACTGTTGTTGTGCTCAAAACAAAACACTTCCGTGTATGGGGTTGAGAGTTAGAATGTGTGAAGCAGCCAGGGCAGGTCTGGCGTGAACCCCAGCCGCCCAGCCGCCGCCGGAAGTGCTACATTTGTGTTTGTAGGGAGTGACACCAGTGGCCACCGCTCTTGTTCCGGGCTGCAGGTATTGTCGTCACTGGCTACTGCGGTTGGTGAGGTTCGGGAGTTTCCCTAAACCAGATTAACGGTCATTTTGACGGTTAGGCTGGTTGATACCTGGTTGATGGGGTTCTGGGAGTTCTTCTACTCCCCAAGCCCGGCCCGAGGCCAGGCTTGACTTGTGAGAGTTTGGTCCACCAGGCTGTTGCTTGGAGCGGCCCGCAGGCCCACATACCCACCACAGCCCGGTTGGTCCGGTACTCCTTGGAGGAATAAATCTAGTTTCCTCTTGAAAATGTCCACGGTTGTTCCGGCAATATTTCTTATGCTTGCTGGGAGGACGTTGAACAACCGGCTATATCATAATGAGGCTATATGGTTAGCAATATCAGAATGAAGAGTGTAATGCAGTAATGAGATTAAATCTATACCAGCGAAAGTTGAATAACCACGTTTTCTATTCTTTGGTAGATCCTGCTGAAAGACATCGAGGCTCACGGACCAGTGTTGAAGAGCGTCCTCCGCCAGTACGAACGCATCGCCGCGGCCGCCGCCACCGTGGCAGGAGGTCCTCCGCCTGCCCCAAGCTGCGAGACGACCACCAGCACCCAGGACCCCCCCGCCACCTCCCGCCACCAACACCCACCTGCCCGACGCGGCACTAAGGACATCATCCCCCGCAAGGCTCGCTCCCTAGAGAAGCGCTGGCACCAGATCTACCTGCGCTCCCTCGAGTGGCACTACTACCTGGAGGGTGTCATCGCAAACTTCAAGGTAAGGCCTACTGTTTCCTTCTCCAGTCGTTTTCTCCTGTTGGAAAATACCACATTCGTTCATGGTACTTAAATGGACGCAAGTTTTGTTTAATGTTAGGCCTATGTAAGTGAAAAACGACGTCTGTAGTGGTTATTGACTCAACGCGTCATGCTCTCAGTAGGCAGGACTGTGAATGAGCCTATTATGCCGTAATCATAACCACTGGTGTTTTTGTTTTTACATGTAACACTGGTTTATACTGTTATGTAAGGCTAGGGAGCTGTTAGAAGAGAACGTGAAGTTGATGCCAGGAAAGGTGGGGGGGGAGGGGGAGGGAGGGGGGACTGGGGTGATGTAAAGGAGATTACGACGGGCACAAATCACTTACGGGCTAGTCATGCCCGTGCCACCTCTAGGGTGGTTTAATCTTTGTTGACCAGACTACACACTAGAAGGTGAAGGGACGACGACGACATTTCGGGCCGTCCTGGACCATTCTCAAGTAGATTGTCTTTTATCAAGTCTTAATCTTTATCAATCAATCATCGGGCGCAAATCATGCTTTGGCTGTTCCTTTGAAGAGGATATATTGTGACGGCGGGTGGTAATGAGGAGTCGTGTTGACCTTGGCCCACCCACGACCTACACCTTTGACCCCTTATCCCGTGTGGGGATTGTGTATGTGACTATATATCATAGTATATGGTCACGACGCGCATATTTTTAACAAGCATGATGTGAATATTTTCACATGAACATAGTCATTATTAGCATCACTCCGTGTCTAATTGTTACTGTGAAATCGCTCATAGGGAGCCACGTTGGTCACGCCTCCACAATAGGGCAGAGGCCACTGCCGCCGGCAAGAGAATTGGCCTAATTAAATGCACCGTAAAAGAGGGTAATAATTGGCAAGGGTCGTGTGCGAGGCGTGCGGCTTGTGTGGCATCACTCTCGCGCTCTTTGTGCTCTCTCTAGCTCGCTCTCTTGTGCTCTCTAACTCGCTCTCTTGTGCTCTCTAGCTCGCTCTCTTGTGCTCTCTCTCTAGCTCGCTCTCTTGTGCTCTCTCTCTAGCTCGCTCTCTTGTGCTCTCTCTAGCTCGCTCTCTTGTGCTCTCTCTCTAGCTCGCTCTCTTGTGCTCTCTCTCTAGCTCGCTCTCTTGTGCTCTCTCTCTAGCTCGCTCTCTTGTGCTCTCTCTCTAGCTCGCTCTCTTGTGCTCTCTCTCTAGCTCGCTCTCTTGTGCTCTCTCTAGCTCGCTCTCTTGTGCTCTCTCTAGCTCGCTCTCTTGTGCTCTCTCTAGCTCGCTCTCTTGTGCTCTCTCTAGCTCGCTCTCTTGTGCTCTCTCTAGCTCGCTCTCTTGTGCTCTCTCTAGCTCGCTCTCTTGTGCTCTCTCTAGCTCGCTCTCTTGTGCTCTCTCTAGCTCGCTCTCTTGTGCTCTCTCTAGCTCGCTCTCTTGTGCTCTCTCTAGCTCGCTCTCTTGTGCTCTCTCTAGCTCGCTCTCTTGTGCTCTCTCTAGCTCGCTCTCTTGTGCTCTCTCTAGCTCGCTCTTTCTTGTGCTCACTCTAGCTCGCTCTTTCTTGTGCTCTCTCTAGCTCGCTCTCTTGTGCTCTCTCTAGCTCGCTCTCTTGTGCTCTCTCTAGCTCGCTCTTTCTTGTGCTCACTCTAGCTCGCTCTTTCTTGTGCTCACTCTAGCTCGCTCTTTCTTGTGCTCACTCTAGCTCGCTCTTTCTTGTGCTCACTCTAGCTCGCTCTTTCTTGTGCTCTCTCTAGCTCGCTCTCTTGTGCTCTCTCTAGCTCGCTCTTTCTTGTGCTCACTCTAGCTCGCTCTTTCTTGTGCTCTCTCTAGCTCGCTCTCTTGTGCTCACTCTAGCTCGCTCTTTCTTGTGCTCACTCTAGCTCGCTCTTTCTTGTGCTCACTCTAGCTCGCTCTCTTGTGCTCTCTCTAGCTCGCTCTCTTGTGCTCTCTCTAGCTCGCTCTCTTGTGCTCTCTCTAGCTCGCTCTCTTGTGCTCTCTCTAGCTCGCTCTCTTGTGCTCACTCTAGCTCGCTCTTTCTTGTGCTCACTCTAGCTCGCTCTTTCTTGTGCTCTCACTTTAGCTCGCGCTCTCTCGGGCTCTCTCACTTTAGCTCGCGCTCTCTCTAGCATACACTCTTTCCGTTATAAAATTTTGTTTCTTCCCTGTCTCCACGACGAATGGATTTACACGGTGAGGCTCAGGGCGAGTGAGGTGAGGCAGGAAATGAGGGTTGTGGAGGGTCGGAGGCCCAGTTACTGGTGGGCCTCACTCCACCACACCCAACATCTCATTCACCGAGAGAGTGAACAAGTTGAACTAGGGGGGGGGATAAAGATAGTGGAGGCTAATTTCATCCATAGTTTAAATAGATACGATGAAACACTACGAAAGTGTAGCCACCTAAAGTAAAGAGATATCTGTGAGTTGGAAATCGGTCCCGCCAACTAACGTGGGTAAAAATATTGCCGGAGCAACCGTGGACATCTTCAAGAGAAAACTAGTTTTCTTCCAGAAGTGCCGGACCAACTAGGTTGGTTGACCACATTGGCTGCTAGGAAGGCGATTGTGTCCGGGCAGGTCGTGTCCGCTAGATGCCATCAGTGTTGTAGATTCAGCTACTCTGAACAAGTTCCAAGTATAACGGGCTATGGCGAGCCCGTAGTGGACTTACCTGGGCCATCAGTGTTGCGAGTGGGTCATTATAGTGGTGGGGAATAGTAACATGTGGGCAGGTGTGGGGGGCAGCGGACGAGGCTGACATAGTTGAGTGACAGTTGGCCCACCAGTGTGATGAGTGGCGGCGGGTCGACCATTACCACCTCACACAATACCACCTGACCAGTCAGTTGCCCTTCACCAACACTCTTCTTTCTTTTACTTCCACTAAAATAGTTTTAAAAGGCAGTATAATATTAGATTAATCGATTTGTACAGCATTTATATTTTTACTAAGAAAAAAAAGCCCAACCATGTTCTGAGCATTTCCCAGATTAACTTAATTTTATAGTAAGTTACCGCATGAATTTGTTGTTCTCCTTTTCGCTGTAGTGTACTTATATTATGGGACCGAGAGGGATCGTCAGTGAAGTTTATTTCCCTTTTACATGAACTTTTTATTTGCCTAATTTCGTTCCAAAATTCTCAAATTAGTTTTTCTTATGAATATCGGCAATATTTGATGGCATAATATTACATTTATCTTTTTTAATCCTCTTTCTGGTTGATATTGAGCCCTGGTGCTGCTTGTGGTCTAAGAGAACCAGCCATTTTTTCATTGGTTATATCAAAAGATAATCTATTTTGGGATGCCCTAACGTGATCATTCCAACCAGGCGTTTCCTCTTTGTCTATTTGTTCTAAGAGGGATACTCTCCTCACTCACTCTAACTAGCACTGACATGACACGTGTAACAAAATTGAGACTGTTCTGTTGCAAATTACACTGAAGATTAGTACAGGCAAATACAGAAGTTGGAATGTGTATATTATCAAGTTTACCGTTCATCAGGCATTTAAACTCGTCTAGATGAGCAACTTTGGCCTTCTCCCAATTCAAATGTTCTTTGGAGGTTTCTGTTCTCACTGGCGACAGCAGCAGGTACTTGCAAGTACTCATCTAGTATATAATATAGTACAAATGAGGTATACTGAAGACGGTTATGACAGGAATATGTCCGGACAGGTTATCACCATCGCTGATAATCCACAGTGGCCAGTGTGAGACCCCCTCTCTCTCTCTCTCTCATCCCATGGTAGAAAGCTAAAGTAAATATTAAATTCAATATTGAAAGCAGGGTTATGTAAATTTTCTGCATCCTTAAACGCATTAAACAAATTAAAAAATGCATCTTGTCGAGAAAAATCGGTGTTAAACTCTCCCACCACCACGAGGTTAGCATCATATGAATTAGCCAATTGAGATATTTCACGTAGCACATCACCATCACATCACCATACACATTTGCAAAGTTGCTGTTGCTGGTGAAACAAGGCATAGACCCACACATGATCAAATACTACTGAGTACCATTTGAGAGTAGTAGTGCGCCTTGATACAGTATTGATAACATCAACCTTACAGTGCATGTGGGTAATGCCACAGGATACCAGTGCCACCACAGTCTTCCAGGACCTGACCAGTCATCACACATTACAATACTGGCAGTGTAAACACAACCATCTACAGATTTGTAGACTTTCAAATCCATAAGATTTTACAACTAAGGGGGTTGCATTTCCCCTCAACTTTTACAACTGCAACATGTTCCAACATTTCAGTAGTTACTGGACTAGTAATTGCTGGCCTAGTAGCATCATGACTGTTGGCCGAGTCTAGGGTCTGACTGGAGACAGATTCCTTACATGAATCCGGGATGTTGAGAAGCCCAGCCAACTCGATCATCATTTGCATTTGTGCGTTTCTGTAGACTGTTTATTTACCTCAGTGAGGCACAAAGCAGCAGCTTGCATGCTATCTTGAAGCGTCACACATTAAGTCAGCATCACATTAACAGCAGCATCACAGTCACAACCATCCCTTTTTTCCAAGTACAGTATTAAGGTGGTCGTTCATTCAGTTAATTGGCCTTAAGCCCAACACTAAACCAAACGCCAAACCAGTAGCCTAGTCGTAAGCCACACACATTCAGCTGGTATTATCGAAACTATTTGGAGACCTCAGGCAGAAGCGTATTTATATAATAGGGGGAACTTAACAAAACAATAAGTTAAATAAGCAATCTGAAACGTTGTCATGTGGAGTTCGGTTGAACATGAATGCAGTTTGCAGTGTTTTCATTGTAGTGTTGTCCAGCAGAGAAGGAAATACTGGCCGCCCTGCACAGTAAATACTGAGGGTGTCACCAGACGGCGGGCAGCCCGGGGCGGCTCCAACGCCGCCTTAACCACGGCGTCAACCAACACACACCACTGTGAGTCACTCGTGGTGGTGGGGGTCACTGATGGGGGAGGCGTTGGGTGGGGGAAGGTGGCCGCCAAGTACCCCCTCACCACGCTGACCAAGACCTTACTTATCAATGTGATGATACTGGGTTGTGACCCAGCTCGTGTGTCACATTACCCGCCCTAATTGTAAACGGGAGTGTCTAGCGATCACCTTCGATTTAGGCAGACAGTAAAACTGGTGACATACCTGCAGCTGGAGGGGCGAGAACGTCGGTGGGGCGAGGCGGCCGAGCTGGGCAGGACAGAAAGGTTTTCCCAACTTCTGGGTGTTTTCCCCCGTCTCATAAAGTAAACCGTTGGCCAAGACTGACTTCCACAGACTATATTGTTTGACCAATATGTTAAATATTATATTCTGCATAAAGCGAACCTTACAGGTTATATAACGACTGTAAAACTCATCACTTGGGACTATACGTTTAGGCCATGTACCGGCTGCTTAATATATTTGTCACTGTACCATGTGGGAACATCCAGATACAATAATGTGAGGTTTGTTACTCTGTGAATGGTGAAAATACAACGAATCGTTGTCTTCGTCTCGGGGCTCGTGGGAAGCGAAACTAAAACACAGATGCCAAGTTAACGGCCACCGTGTGTTTAGGTAGTGTGGCTGCAAGGTCATCGGGTCGAGCTGTGAACTCTGAGAAAGTATAACGGCAGGTAGACTTGTGAACATACGAGGATACCTAAAATGTGTATAGTATAATGCTGGTTATATTTGGTCCAGGGGAAAGTGGAGGATAGTGGCTGATGCCAGGTGGGCGTGACTGGCCAGGTGGGTGTGACTGGGCAGGTGGGTGTGACCTGATGCCAGGTGGGTGTGACTGGCCAGGTGGGTGTGACTGGCCAGGTGGGTGTGACCTGATGCCAGGTGGGTGTGACCTGATGCCAGGTGGGTGTGACTGGCCAGGTGGGTGTGACCTGATGCCAGGTGGGTGTGACTGGCCAGGTGGGCTGTACATGGGATCATAACCACCACTCCCCAGAGTAGTGCCCCCCCCCCCACAGTGTGGTCCTCTCTCACCAGCGGATAATATCAGCAGACATATGATACTTAACTTGGTCCCCTACTCTCCCTTCCCCTCACCTTCCCCAGACCCCTTTCCCCTACCTTCCCTCACTATGCTGTCTATCATCCGCCGCCCCTCAGCCTTTTCACCATCAACTCTACTCCATTTATCCCTTTTCCCCTTGCATTAGTCACCATCTGTCGGCCCCTTCTCTCCCCTCCGTACTGGGAGTATTCGTATCAGCAGTTATTTGCTCCATTCGTCTCAGAGCACAACCAGTATTGAGCTTTTTTTTTTATTTTGTAACATGAAGGTCCCCTTAAGCCTGGTTGTGGTCCTTAAGCCTGCCTGATCCTGCTCCGTCCAGCAGCTCCTCACAAAAACAATCTTGGCACCAGACCTCAAACCTCCCCCCCCCCCCCCCAAACGTCTCCAGCAGCTTTACCCCCGTACCCCCTCGCTTCCTTAAACCTGTCTGGCGCGCCTGCCTCTCACACTATCACACCCGTCGTTTCTGATTCGTGTTATCATGTACTGGATCATATATAATATATGATAACATATATGTTATCAGCATATACTGCAGATGGAGATTCTAGCGTTTTCATGGTTCTACAGCCTGAATGGCTCCACTATAATTACCTTAACCCCATTTTAGTCCATTAAAAACACTACACCTGTGAATTCCCATTTGATTTTATTCGCCCCTTACAGCAGAAACGTTATATAATATTAGAGTATTCTCTTCTTCATGTTTGTATATCCTGATGTAGAGGAGAGTTAGTGAGGTAGCACAACACACTACGGAGTTGTGCTTGACCTCTGTTGACCTGAGGTAAGTCTTTGACTTGCACAACAGGTCGATGCCAGACGTGAGGGTGATGCCCCACCAAACACACCGAAACTACGACGTTGGTACAACGGTACAAAGTTTTAACACCTCCTAACCAGTTATAACAACCAATATAGCAAGTTGTAACAACGTTCTGATACGTCATAAACACGTTAAGCCAAGATGTAACAACTTTATTACAAGTTGTAACAAGCGGAAAATAGACAGTTATGGTTTGTGTTTCCCGTCACGTGTTCATATTGGCATGATGGCACAAATGTTGGCACCTTGGCGTGAACACGGCGAGTTGGGAGCAGCCTCATGCAAGGCTCACTAGGCTAGACGTTTACGGTAAGGCGATACACCTGCACAGTTGGGCTCATTTCTCCTTTCCCTTGATTTATGTTAACTTTTAACAAATGGTATTACATAATAATACTCGGTGGGAGGAGGTTACAACATATGAACTGTTGCACACAACAAAGCCCACGCTTTGTACTATTAAGTTTAAAAAGAACCCCGAGAAAGAAAGTAACAACCAAACCTGTATAGTGGGGGAGGTTTACCTGTACATGAGTACCTCCAGACTCGTGTACTATCGTATGGTAGTACATTTGTATCTATAAAAAAGTGTGTCCCCGAGGGTGGAGGGGAGACGCTTGCGACTAGTCTCAACTTTCTAGGATGTGTTACTGTCTGGGGTAACTGTCTGGGTGAGGGGTGTTATAGAGGCCTGGCTCTCCTTCACCCCGGCCTCCTGTTGAGGTAGTACTTACAGTAACGATGAGAACCATCGTACATGTATTGGTGTACAAGGCAATTAGGAAGTAGAAATCGGTACTATTGAATTTAGATAAACCGGAAAAGTTTTCGTACTGATGTTGCAAAGAAAACTTAACCTAATCTTACTAAGGGCTAATACACGCTACTTGAGTTGCAGAGTGGTAAGACACTCGCTCCGAGCTTCGCGAGCTATTTGGCCTGGGTTCATATCCTGGACGGCGCCAATCCTTGACCAATCGTCCATTCACCCAACAGTGAATGGGTACCTAATTGTTAAACGATTTGGCGGGTCGTATTCCATGGTACATTAAGATTAAGGACTTGCCCGAAACGCTGTGTGCGTGCTAGTGTCTTTACAAGAAATGTAAGTACTCTTGTATATATAAATAAATGCAAATAATATAGTACATTTGTTTGGTTTTTAGTTTGTTTTTGGTCTATATAAAGTGAATAGTACCAAATTATACTATCTAATTACGTAATTGCATCTATGTATGTACGATGGTCCACATAGTTACAAAAATATAAACCATTGGGCCATAAACAATGGTTGAATATAAACACCTCAAACTGGCGGAACTGGTCAAAAGACACAACACGGAGTCCAAGCTGGGATATAGGGAAGTAGGCCTATTGATTTGGAAAGAGGTGGTATTGATGAATGGAAAGAGGTGCCAGTTAGCATTATATAAGTGTTTTAAACAGTTTAGCGGGTTTCAAGGAAATATTAGCTAGGTATATGGGTGAGAGGAGGTGGATTGGGACTGGACCAGTCTAGTATGAGCTAACATGCCTGCTGTGCTGGCCATAATTCTGCTATGATGAATTTGATGGAAACCTTTACAGATACATTAAAAATCCGAAGACACGATACAACTGAAAAATGACAGTTGAATTCTCTAGATGTACTAGGTTTTCCCCTTTTGGGCATATTTTTTGCTATAAAATGTATTAAAATCATTTCCAGAAAGCTGTTAAGCGTATTCTCTCAATTGTTTAGGGGGGATTTTAAGCATTTCACATTGGCAGGTAGTATAGGTATGCGGCCCAGTGATGGCCGCCACTAGTAACTAGTCGCGGCGACCCCTGCGGAAGTTTGCATCCGGTACTGCCGCGGGTCAAATTGCCGCTAATCCCCAAGTGTCCAGCCTTCCAGGATCCAGCCCAAGACCAGGATCCAGCAAGACTCGTATCTCCATAAGTCTCTCCTTCGCCCTGTTTCCTGATCCATCACTCCCTTCGGTCCGCTGGCCTTTCCCCTCCGACCGTCACCCTTCCAGGAGCCAGTCCAAAAGCCCCCTCTGAGTCTCGCCTCGCCATAATACACTTCCTCGGCCATGTTCTCCACGTTCCATTACCCCCTCGCCCTCCTCGTCTATAACTTCCTGGCGTGATGTAGTTATTATGGATTGATGGAGGCTGGTCATTTATCATCAGGCGTCGAATAACGCGTCTGTCGCCACCGCTCGTGTCTCCGACGGCGCGTTGCCGCCATAATGGACGGACACTTGCCAACTTTGTCCCTCTTCCCAGCCGTCCCATCTACACTCTTTGGTTCCTCCCGTCTACACTCTTTACTCGTGTTTTTTGTGGCCTTTTCTACTGGTATTTGTTATACTCTTTATTTTTTTGGATAGCTGCAGAACATTATTAGGCAGGCTTCTTTTTGTCATCAAGAGTTGGTACCCGGGTGGCTCTTTGGCTACTCGGAAAGACCTGGAATCAGACGGTATTACATAAGGAAGAAACACAACATAGCTTATCCTAGAATATCTCGTTTAAAAACTTATTGTCCCGTGTGAGGCCGCTGCTGTTTATATCCAGCCACACCTACTTGTGTACTTGTCCAGCTTCTGGTGATTAAACCACACACCAGAAGATGAGACGTCGTCTGTTTCGGTCCATCCTGGACCATCATCACAGTGAGCCCTGTAGCCCTCACAACGTGAGTCAGGCCAGTTGTGGAAAATGTCTTAAAAATCCTGTATCTCCTTAAGCTAACTATCTCCTGTATCTCCTTAAGTAAACACTCTATGGTGAAGAAAACGCAGAGAACACAGTTATTTATATAAATCGCTAACAAATAAAATGTCTAACTCTGAAACTAGATATACAGTATAATTAAAATGATTACATGTGTTATGATATGTTAATAATATACTAAAATTTCTTGTAAACTAATTCGTTCATAAATGTTCAACCATTTATGAATAAAGTTTACGATTGAGACTAGTCCCATAGTTGAACGGTGTTGAGTTACAAGAAAACACTGAAGGGTTGAACCTCAAGTCAGTGGCAGAGAGAGGAAACGGAAAAGACATGATGAACCACGTACACAGTGCACTGGGCAGGGTGTTTCTCAGTATCAGAAGCACTGGTGCTTCTCTGTCAGAGAAGCAGTCAGTGTGGTCAACTAGTTGACCACACTGACCACATAACCCAAATGCACTCGGGCATGGGGGTGGAATGAGTTCATAAAGACCCATGCTTTTTGTAGCGTGGTGGTACAGTGGTACAGGATTCGGCTTTGAATCACGCGAGCGGTGATTCGTGTCCCAGCAAGGGCATTTGGAACTTTAAAGAGTGTGTGTGTGTGTGTGTGTGTGTGTGTGTGTGTGTGTGTGTGTGTGTGTGAGATACGTAGACATATCACAAACAATCAACATATTACTGAACACTCTGAGTGATAAATATACACATTTCTTACCATGGTAACATAGTTGCAAAGAGTACTATGTAAACATGAGGCTGGGTTGGATATTGCGTAACCAGTTTGCACCTGGGGAACACCAGGGCGTAAGCCGCAGGGGGCGACCAGTGCAAGAGTGAGCAGCAGTATTGCTGTACCTGTAAGTCCAGTTTTTAAAGCTGGGTGCTATAGGGGTATTTGGGGCCCTGGGTGTACCCCCTCTCATTCTCGCCATCCTGTCCACCCAGACACGTGGGGGCGGACGCAACTGACCGCAGTTGCGTCATCGTGACCGCACGTCCTGGCGAGGATTGCTTGGAACTCCCCCTTCCCTACTGCTGTGAGTGTTCCAGTACAAGGGAGGGGGGGGGGAATACGTGGGTGGTGAGCCTGGCCTTAGGAGACAGACTTCAGCCTCTCCAAGTTGGGCTGAGATGAGAAGAATTTTATGATTTGTGCCCAATTGAAATGTTTAAAATGTGTAAGATTTTGGATGATGTCCCTGAGCAACCAAGAGTGCCGGCGGGGGGATGGGGAATTAGCCTCGGCTACCATCCTCTTTTGTCCGGTAGTGTTGGTCGAGTGGTTAAGGTGTCCTGTACGCTAGATGCAAAGTGCTCCTGGCAGTATGGGTTCGAGTCACTTATGGGGTGCAAATTTTCAGTTGCATATATGCCTAGAGACCGTTCAAGCTTCGCATATATATATATATATATATATATATATATATATAATATATATATATATATATATATATATATATATATATATATATATATATATATATATATATATATATATATATATATATATATATATATATATATATATATATATATATATATATATATAATGTATAATCTCTACGTGAAGCAAACTGAGAATAGCTGTATAAAGTGTGACTTGTGCTCTGCCAGCGTGGCTTGTAATTACGTTGGTGCGCCTTCATCTGACGGTAATGGTTCGTGGTGTTTGGTCACGGGGTCTGGAGGGGACGGAGGCTGACAGGTGAAGACAGCGGCGCCGGCTGGATGATTATGTTGAGGCAGGACCCTCCCGTCATTATCCCAACCTGTCCTCTTACAAATTACGTCGCTTTTTGCTCGTATGCGCTACGGCCAAAAAAAAAAACCGTAATTTGAAAATTAAAAAAATAATTGAAAATAAATTGTTAAATTTGTTTCTCCAAAACAGCAGTTAAGGGTCCTCTGGTAGGTTAGGAGGGCACGAAGTTCTATTAAGGTTTCAAAACGTCATGAAAACTGTTAATTGAAAGTTTCCTCTCCTAACCTAAAAGCCAGAGGACCCAAAACAGAAAACGGGAGACTGTCACTTTCGTGAGCCGCTAACATGTTTGTTTATGTCCTTTTTTAACCTGAGTGCGCATACGAGCGAAAAGCGACGTAATTTCTAAGAGGACGGGTTGATTATCCTGCACCAATATTGCTACCCTCTTACTGGTGATGCGGCGGCCTCGCCCGTCATCAGTGTTAATGGCTGCGTCGACTCCTGCTGTCAAGTGTTCCATCCCGACAAGCAGGGCTCTCGTGGGGGAGCACTGAGATTCCTTAAACACTTGTGGTGACGTCCTCGACCACCACAAACACGGTTCTTGTGGTGGTGACGTCCTCGACCACCACAAACACGGTTCTTGTGGTGGTGACGTCCTCGACCACCACAAACACGGTTCTTGTGGTGGTGACGTCCTCGACCACCACAAACATGGTTCTTGTGGTGGTGGGGGGTTCTCGACCACCACAAAGAGGGTTCTTGTTCCATGTTAAAGGAGTATATGTTACAAGATAAGACTTGCATGCTACTGCATAAATCTTTAACAGCCGCTACAATCACTAAAGTTAGGAGCTTGTGCTGATGTGTGTAAACTGTTTATTGTCAAGGTTGGTGAGAACTGTTATTGTTAGTAGACAATTTTAATATTAATCATAAACTTACGTTATATGGTTGTCAGCATACTAGAGACGTGTGGTAAATGTTAGCCTTCTTAATGTCTTGCAATTCGCTAAAGAGAATCATAAAGCTGAACAAATATTGAGGTCGTACAGTGGGATCGAATCTTCAGTAGCTTCCGTATCGTCAAGCTTCCCTGGGCCACGCCTTTCCTCAGTGGGTAGAGCATGTGCCCGGGGAGTCCAGGGACGCAGATTCGATCCCATCATACAACCTTCCTTTGTGGTTCAGTTAGCAGTGCCTGTACCAGGAAAGTCAGGGGACGCGGGTTCGATCCCATCCTATGACCAGTATTTTTTCAGGTACAGATTTCATTTTTTTGTGATTTCAGTGTGAATCATTGCCATGACTGTCAAAAGATGTACAGGTTTGTGGATATGTGGACGCTTGAGGAGTCCCGGCCTTGGGCTCTAGTTCCTGCTGGGATCACAGGGAACAGCAGTGGGAGACCGGTGCGCAATCATGCCACCGGGTTCGAACCCTGTCCAGGATTCGAACCCGGGGTGCCCGATTATAATAATTGAGGGAGGTACTGCATATGAAAGTATTTTACTAAAACTAGCTTTTGTAGTCACCCCGTGCACACACAATAATACAGCCTATACTTCCCCCGTGTACACACTATAATAATCCACACTAGACACGCTGGGCCACAAAGCTTGTTCCTCTATATTTGTTAAGGTACACATTCAGCCGACTTAACACAACGTGTAATGTACAAAGGGCCGACATAACCAGACACGTATGTGAACCCACTAAGCAACCCATCTACCCTACCCTACCGGTGGAGAAGGGAAACCTGCTTGATGGTATTCTGAGAGTTCTTCTGTTCCCCAAGTCCGGCCTCGACTTGAGAGCCTGGTTCACCAGGCTGTTGCTTGGAGCGGCCCGCAGGTCCACACATCCACCACAGCCTGGTTGGTCCGGGACTTCTTGAAGAAACTAGTTTTTTCTTGTTTCCTCTTGAAGATGTCCACGGTTGTTCCGGCAATATTTCTTATGCTTGCTGGGAGGGTGTTGAACACCCGTGAACCTCTGATGTTTATACGGTGTTCTCTGATTGTGCCTATGGCACCTCTGCTCTTCACGGGAAAGGAATTATCAGGGGAAAGCGCCAAGACATTACGAGTGTATACCCCTGGAAAGGGGGTCAGGATAAGTATTTGGGATGGGAATGGAGGGAAGTTAACGACCGTAAAGGTCGTTAAGGTCGTTAACGGTCAGCACGGTGCGGCTCGTCTGGTGGCGGGAATTCTGTTAGCCAATCAGAATCACCGGGCGAGGTAATGAGTGCTGGTCAGAGCAACAACTGAACAGTACTCTACTCACTCCCATTCGGTCGTCAGGCCGTCGTCGTGTGTGTGTATCTGACCAGTTGACCCCCGGCTGTGACAGCGTGTTCCACATCTCCAGCGCAACCCGTTCTCGCAAATTTAATAAGTCAATATTGACTTATTAAATATGTGCATAGGTGACATACTTAACATAATAGATACCCTTAAAAAGATTCATAGAAAACACCGACCTTACCTAACCTTGTTAGTATCTTAAGATAAGCATCTTATTGCTTCGTAATTACAATTATTACCTAACCTATAATAGGTATAGGTTAAGTAATAATTGTAATTACGAAGCAATAAGATGCTTATCTTAAGATACTAACAAGGTTAGGTAAGGTCGGTGTTTTCTATGAATCTTTTTAAGGGTATCTATTATGTTTAGTATATCACCTATGCACGTAGTTAATAAGTCAATATTGACTTTACGAATTTGCGAGAATGGGTTGTCCAGCGACACGGACCTTAGGACCTAGCGGCATGGTCGACTCCGTAGGACGTCTTTGAAATCTATCGCTGTTCTGGATTATTGGACTCAGTCCGAAAAGTAGATGGTCCTTAAGAATTGAATCGACTGACGAGTGGCGGCCATCTCATTGGCATATACATAGCGTCTTGGTGTATATATTACTGTACATACAAGTACAGTGTGTGAGTGTGTGTGTGCGAGAGTGTGTGTGTGCGTGAGTGTGTGTGCGTGTGTGTGCGTGCGTGAGTGTGTGTGTGTGAGTGTGTGTGTGTGTGTGTGTATATATATATATGTATATATATATATAATATATCTTTAACTGTACATATAATGTACCCCCCCGTGTTTGTGATATAGCTGAATATATCCATTAGTCTTCTCCAAAATTATTTCTTGTCCTCAGTCAGATCTCAGAGAATTAAGTGTCGCACCTGACAACTGGTCATGCTGAGACTGACACCTGGAAAAATCAAAGTATCCACTTGGATTACAAAGCATTAGAAAAGCACTTACAGGACAAACCTATTAAATGTGTTGGGTTTTAGACAGTTCGATCCCAACAGGACGGATTGGTGAGTCGTGTGTAGACCGTTTTTCATTCATAAACAAGGGGTTTGGTGGGTGCATGGAATGGACCTTGGTCTCTGTTTATCAGGACAGGTTCAGCTGTTACAGAGTGGCGATTCGAGCAGAAATCGTTAGCAAAGCACTGTTCGATAAATATGTGAACAACATCAGTTGAGTCGTGTGTAAACAGTTTCCCATTCATAACCAGGAGGTTTGGAGGCTGGATTAACGAACATTTGGCCTTAGTTGACGAGGACGAGCTGCGACGCCGTAAACAATTGCGTCGACACAGGTGAGAGGCGCCTCGGTGAAGGCTTTCGCGATCCGTGTGTGTCGCCGGCTAGAATAGACAATAAGTACTGCGTAAGCTCTTAGTATACACGATGTGTTCAGACACTCATGACGTCAGCGAGCAGCAGCCAAACACACACATTCACACACACACACCTGCCGCTGCTTCAGTTGTGTGTGTGTATCGGTAGGAGAGACACCGTGAGTAGCAGTCACAGCTTTATGGAACAGACAGAAGATAGTAACATTTCTCGCCACACTTAGAATTGAAGTAACAGTGACCGTTTTAAGACGCGTAGTCATGGATGGGGGAGGTAAGGCCAGGGAGCGTTATTGTTGATATACCTGGGACCGTCACCTGCCCGTCCCTCCCCCTCTCTCACGCCCCGTCATCTCAAGTACACACCATCATCTCCAGTCAGCTCTACAGTTGACGGGGCGTGTGTACTGGAGAGTGCATCTCTAGAGTGGGTAGATGGTAGAGTTGTAGAGGTGGGAGAGTTGTGGGGTGGTGTTGAGGCGAGGCCGGGTGTGTGCTGCTACATGCCAGGGTGCATGTGAGTCAAGTGTCTTAATTGTGTGATGGAATATAAGTTTGGTGTTGGTTGTGCTAATGTCAGTAAGATGTGTATTTAACAATATACATATTCATCGCTCAGTATATTTATCTTTATAGCGCGTCGCTTTTTGACGTATATTTGACATTAGACCAAAAACTGTCTTGCTATTAAATGGTCGCCGCTCGCGAGATTGACATAATATCCCGTTTTCGTGGGTCCTCGAGTAGGTTAGCTTAAGGCACTTTAGTACGACGGTTTCTTGACGTTGTGAACGCTCGTGAGAACGGGCTGTGGAAACTTCCCGTGATTATGCATCACAGTTTAAGTCGGTAACATTCCATGGTTATGTCTGGCAATATTGGTCAGCAGCGCTCCTCTACTCTATAATCCCAGTAGGCCTATGTGGTTGCAACGCGGATTCCCAGTGTCACTGGGTGAGGAAGAGAGCTTGGGGCGTGAGAGGCAGCGAGCGGGAGGCAGCGTGACCGGTCATCAGGGCTGGTAGCAACAATGGTGTCTCCTTGAGCAACAGTGTTGGCAGCGTGAGGGCGGTAACGTCACCCACCTGTACACCTCTCTGCTTGTGACGACGACTGCTGCTCCTGCTGTTGTTACTGTTCCTTTTGCTGCTTTCTGTTTCTGCTCATATTGGTGCTTCTTCTCATGCTGCTGGCGGTGTCTGCTTGTCTAGCTGCTGCTGTTCCTCTTCCATAGTTGTATTCCTGCTCTCTCTCGTTACAAGGTAAAAGTAGTCTGTTTAAACCCAGTAATGGATAATCAGTATGCTTTCTTGTGTCAAAGATTGAGTTAAGCGGGATATTATTGTGGCACCAATATCAATAATAATAACTGCAAATAATAAAAATAATAAATAAACAAATAATATATAATAATAAGCCAATAACTGCAAATAATACTAAATAATATCAATAATACTATCAAAACTGCAGCGGTTGGGACCTGCGTCACACAGTGTGCTGGTAGACTGTTAACAATATGAGGAGCGGCACACACACATACAGGAGGGTGCAGGCGGCGGTGTTAACAAGTGGGCTCTGACACACCTGAGGGAAGGACTCGGGTGCACGGAAACACCCGCCGGATTCCAACAGAGTATGCTGACGTCATACACATATACGCACATGTGAACACTCCTAAACCCACCTGCAGCAGCAGCACCACATCCTGGATTACCACCGCGAGTAGTTACCACCACCAATACTGATACCAGCCAACAGACTTTAAAGGATGCAGTTCAGGGTTTGTGTTTTTTGAAGAACTGAAATATACCATAAGTGAAGTGATGGAGGTCAACTCCATTTAGAGGTTGAGGTGTAGATATGACCGTCCAGTAGGCTGTGGACCTCATACGCCAGTCAATTAAAGGTTGTTGAGAGGGACCCAAGAGCTGCAGCTCATCCCTCGCAGGCACAACGTGCTAACTGCAGATGTACATTTTTCTCTGCATGTTATCATATTTTTGTTGTTGTTTTTCATTCACACTTGAAACCATTCACAGTAAACTTGCTAATGTTCTCAGTCTACTACTACAATCTCGGGGTTTAAAAGATTGAATTATTTACAAACAATATCAGTTCAATGCAGGTTGTTACTGACACACATCCATATTGTAGTTACGCATTACGTATAGTAGTTGATATGTAAATATAGAAGAGGATTATTATTATGGGTGGTGCAGGAGTGTGTTGGTCTAGGAGGACCTAGCAAGAGCGGGGTTACGTGCTGGACAACACACACCAGCCACGTGACGAGGGAGAGGGGGAGTGTGTAGTACAGGTGACTGTGAATGAGGCAGCTGCTGCATAATGATTCTTGCTTCATATTGTGAAGGACACCGAGGCACACCTGGCTCAGGTTTTACAAGTGGTAACATGACGAGCTACTCCTGAAGCTGTAGGATCAGCTGGGTTATGTGGTAAGCTGTGATGGTCTCTGGATGGCGAGCAAAAATAATCTCCGTAAACCAAGACATGCATAGAGAGACCTGTACCATGCCCGGAGCCGACAGTAGAAAAACTGGATTAAAATCGTCTATTGATTAACAAGGCGAAGGGAATTGCTTAATTAAGGGTGGCATAGATCTTGCCACCCTTGATGTCGGAAGGATCTTCATCTCGCGAGGATAGTGTATAGGCTTAAACGTGGACGCTGTCAGTTTCAGTGGAGGGAGAGCATGAAGGGTGTGGTGCCAGGAGAGGGGTGGCACTGATTTAGGTTGGCAGCGAGTGGCCGGCCTCCAGAGCATGCGGAGCGACTCATAAATATATTGATATTAGCTGCGGCCGTTGGCAGAGCTCATGCATGCTGAGTAGGTTGCTGCCACGCCAGTGTGGGGCAGGTGGCGCTGACACCACTACTCTCACTGTTTGACCCCACCAGTGTCCCTTATGTATGCCCATGTGGTACTTATCAGTTTGTGTACATAGGCTCTATATATTAAATAATATATACGTGGAAAATACTGGAAGGTCAGGTCCCAAATCTACACAGTAAAATAACAACGTACTGGAGTGAACGATATGGAAGAAAATGCAGAATAGAACCAGTGAAGAGCAGAGGTGCCATAGGCACAATCAAAGAACACTGTATAAACATCAGAGGTCAGCGGTTGTTCAACATCCTCCCAGCGAGCATAAGAAATATTGCCGGAACAACCGTGGACATCTTCAAAAGAAAACTTGATAGTTTTCTTAAAGGGGTGCCGGACCAATCGAGCTGTGGTGGATATGTGGGCCTGCGGGCCGCTCCAAGCAACAACTTGGTCCAAGTTGGACCTAGCTCTTACAAGTCAAGCCTGGCCTCGGGGCAGGCTTGGAGTAGAACTACTCCCAGAACCCCATCAAGCAGGTATGTGTTTTCCAAGCGCCCAGTTGATAAAGCATATTGTACGAGTATGGAATCAGGGAAGTTGCGATTAGGCTATATGTAAAAACGCATGCTTTCAACGTGCTTGTCATCTCGTCTCTCCTGGATTCTACCTGGATGGGGTTCTGTGAGTTCTACTCTCCAAGCTCGGCCCGGGGTCAGGCTTGACTTGTGAGAGCTTGGTCCAACAGGCTGTTGCTTGGAGCGGCCCACATACCCACCACAGCCCGGTTGGTCCGCCACCCCTGAGAAAACTATCAAGTTTTCTCTTGAAGATGTCCACGGTTGTTCCGGCAATAGTTAAGCATTTAAGCTGAGTGTTGGTGTGGCGGGGAGAGGGTGGCCCCAGTGTAAGAGACACCGCCTGGTAATACTCTGGCGGCCGCAGTGACAGCGATCTCCCAGCCTGAATCACAGTTGTAAATGTGCCGTGTGTGTTGTGGTGGATCATATCTCATATCTGGTCGTCATTCCTTCGTTCAGATATTGTATACTTGCTTCCTCCCTTATCCCTTGTTGCTTATTTTGTGAACTTCGTGGTTATTGCTATTTGTGTTAGGTCAGCTTCCTACTAATGCAGTATATTTTTTGCTAGCAAATTAACTGGTTGTGTTGACTTGGTTAAGGAAGGCAATCTCTGGCAAATAAATGATAGAATATTAGATTATTTTTTTTAACAAATGTACTAATAAAATTAAAATATAAAGTAATATGTAGCGATATGTCGGGCGGAAAATAGGCAGTTGGGTGAGGGAATAAGGGTAGAATGTGATGTTAGGATCGTGTTAGGATCGTGTGCCTCTCAACAGTAAGATGGTAGATGGGAATCTCTGCTATTTACTCGTTATCTCGACACTTGCCATTCACATAAAACACTTGAGTGCCACACACTTGAGTACCACAACATCAGTACTTCAACTGTCCACATTTGACGGCAAACACCAGATGGCCGTGTTTGTGGTTGAGTGATTGAATTTACAAATTGCTCGCAGTGTTTTAACTGGCAGAGGAAACTTTTGTCACTAAGCTATGACAGGATCTATATTTTCTGTTATTTAATCAGTTGAGAAGCCTGCGTCTGGGGCAGTCCTACAGTTTATGGACTACTAGAAGTCATGTTAGTGTACCACTGAACTATTACCAGCAAATATCTCCTCGGGTTGTCTTGACTTCTTTAGATTATAATTGTAATTTGTGTCTGAACCTCAGCTTGTGATGCGTTTCATATCCTTATGTTCAGTTGGTGTGTGTGTCTAGGCTTACTCTCGGTATATTGTTCAGTCCTTCACTGGTGACTGAATATATCTAGGTTTTGTTTGAATGTGTGATAGAGCAAGAGCCAGAGGCCGTATCACAGGCAAACTCGACGACGTAGGATTACCTTGAGGTTACCTTGAGGTGATTTCGGGGCTCAGCGACCCCGCGGCCTGGTCGTCGACCAGGCCTCCTAAAGCTCCTAAGGTCTCCTAAGGATTGTAATCAGTAATAGTTGAATCTTTCTGGATGTTAAATTTATGGCTAAATGAGACGTACAAGACAAAGTTCAATTAGTAGACATGGAAGGTGTCTCCTCTCTATCAACAAAGATGGCAGACGGTGGTAGGTGTTGTTCATTTATTTGTTCATTGTCTGGGTGAGTGAGATTATTTATTTATTAACATCTTTATTGACAAAATTAATTACAATTTTGCCTAATCTGAGAATTTTGATAGTCTTATTAAATTGAGGTTAATGCTAGTATTCACTGTCACGCAGGACAGAGGGTCATACATAAGACAATAGGCCTAAACTGTAGGCTGAAGCACATATATATCACGGTTACAATCAATGTTTTAATGTGTGGATATGTGAAAACAACTTTCTATTGTGCACTGCCACACAAGGGCAGGGATGGGTTCATAAGTGATACAGCTTAGAATATAAGTAGAAATTGTTCTTCATTCTTTAAACTGGACAAGCAAATTTTGGGTAAATTGTTAGGATGTCGTCCAGAACACCTGAGTCAATAAAATAGTTACACAGTTGGTGGTACAATAGGCCAGGAGGTCTAAAGTCCTTTACGGTTTCACATTCATCAATATAGTGTTCTAGTGAATGCATTAAAGGTGAGTGAGAGTGCACAAGGGTGCCCTAGGAACCCAGGCAGGCGCGCTAGTGTAAGGATAGAAGGGATGAAGCGGGCATAGCCAGTGGTGATAGTATGAGTCAGGAGACACAGCAGATAGAGCTGGCAGTGGTGTACTGGGTAGGGGAGAGATGGCAGCAAGAAGCTCACTTCCTCTTCCTTGAGCTTCAAGTTAATCTCAACGTTCAGGGTAAAACGTGAGTGGAGATGCGGATGATGGGGGTATTGTGTGTGTTGATGGGGAGGAAGGGTCGGTGGTGGGGGAGTAATATTAATAGTTGGTGGGTGTGTGGTGGAGGCTGACAGGGACGCCACCGCCACCCGCCCCTCTCTTTAACGGCTCCTCACCACTAACTTTTGTGCAACTTGACGCCCGTCTGGCCTAGGTCATTACACTTGTCATTTTATCTTGATGTTATTTGGTTATAATTTTTTTTTGTGGCTAGAATTGTATTCCGCCTCGGGCTGCAGGCTAGAGATATTTAAATTTTGAATCATAACCGTCTCTGGCGCGGGGTGTGTACTTGTGTGCGCGCGCACAGTGATGTCAGTGTGCGCGCGCGCGTGTACTCACCTAGTTGTGCTTGCCGGGGTTGAGCTTTGGCTCTTTGGTCCCACCTCTCAACTGTCAGTAAACTGGTGTACAGATTCTGGAGCCTATTGGGCTCTTATCAAATCTACATTTGAAACTATGTATGGAGTCTGCCTCCACCACATCACCTAATGCATTCCATTTTTGAACTAGTGTGTCAAAAAATCTTTCAAATATCTCTGTGGCTCATTTGGGTACTAAGTTTCCGCCTGTGTCCCCTTGTTCGTGTTCCACCTATGCTAAATAGTTTGTGAAATAGACACGCGTTTCAGTGTCAGTAGTTAGCAGGTGGAATGCATTAGGCAGTGATGTGGTGGAGGCACCTGCTTTAAAAGCTGGGCTAGGCTGGGCTAGGAGGAGTGGGCGTAGGATGGTGTGTGGGTGGTCTCCCTGCCCCAAGCTGATAGGTGTTGACCAGACCACACACTAGAAGTTGAAGGGACGACGACGTTTCGGTCCGTCCTGGACCATTCTCAAGTCGAAACGTCGTCGTCCCTTCAACTTCTAGTGTGTGGTCTGGTCAACATACTTCAGCCACGTTATTGTGACTCATCGCCTGCTGATAGAAGGTCCCACTACAGCTTGTGGCAGGAGGGTTGGATGTGGGGATTTCTAGGTTTTGGGTAAATAATTAATGCAGTTTTCCACCTTAAAATTAAACGAGTAGGTTGTTGTCCTATTCTCGGTGCATTTTAAAATTAAAATCATTTTCAAAATCGGTCTTCGCTAAACGGGGATTTACATTAAAATTAATAATTGTTATATTGCACAGAGAGAGGCCACTCGGGGTGGGAGGGGAGTACTGGAGGCCACGGATCACCACACTCGCCTTCTCTTCACCTACCCTTAACACGCTGCTTTCATGCCTTGTATAAGACGGAAGGTGTCTAGCAGCTGAGCTCAACGGGCTCACTATAGCCCGTGCTACATGGACAACTTGTTCTGAGCAGCTAAATCTAAAACAGCAGCAGCTGAGTGTGGCTTTGTGGGACATTGTTATGCGTGAGCAGCATCAGTGCCTAGTTAGTGGTGGCAGTTAGTGGTGGCAGTTACCTCACCTTATTGCATGGAGGCCTGGTCGACGACCGGGCCGCGGGGACGCTAAGCCCCGGAAGCACCTCAAGGTATGGTGAACGCTTCCCCTCACTATCAAACATGGTAGTTAGATACACACAGAAATCACAATAGCGTGATGCATCAAATGAATGGATTCGAACCTACGTCTGAGAGCATCGGACTTAATCTCAGTCGATTAAGGCAGCGTTTGGGATGCTCTTGGATGTAGGTTCGAATCCTCTTCACGGCCCTTGTGGATTTGTTCATGGTAGTTCATCTTCGTGTCATCTTCAAGCATTATATTCACATGCGGTATTATTAACGTAATTGCCATGTTTTAGTTGTAATAATCCGTAATAATTATCATGGCTATGTGGCTGTGTGGAATCTTTTGTGTTGGCTTTTGTTATGTCTTGGTGGATATTGTGGGTTTATTAAAATTAACACTGAATTTTATAGGCTGTAAGTTGTAATTGTTGTATAATGTACTCATGAAATGTATCTGTTCACAGGTAAGAATCATCAGCCATACACCACCCACCTTGAACTGAACGGCAGTCAGGTAAGTGCCTGACATGTCACTTGCTGCTGTATACAACCTGTCCTCAGACCAAGTCTATTCCATCCAACGGTCGACCCCAAAAACGCATTCATCTATTTTAACATGCTGTTCATTCTAAATAGAAATTTTCTCAAATATAAATTAATATTATTATATATTAGCATACTATGCATATTTAGGCTTCTGTTGGCGATTATTTGTATTTTTAGTACGTGGGTGAAGCATTTACAGCGTTGTGGTTCGAACATAATTCGTCAGTGATGCACTTGTTCAGGAAGTGTTCGAACGTCATCAGTTGTGAGTCGTGTGTAAACCGTTTTTCATTCATAAACAGCGGGTTTGGCCGGTGCATGGAATAGACTTTATGGGGACGGGCTAGTGTACAAGGGAGAAGGAATCGTTGGTGGTAAAGTTGAGAGATTCAAGATTAAAATTGTCTTAGATGTTGCTATTTATTTTGGATCATTTAAGCCGCCGTGTTTGAGAATACGAGGAGAATCTCAAGTCTTTAATCTTTATAAACATGACGACGTTGGCGTCAGTTATCAGCATATGATGATATTTTGACGGTAACACATACTGGGAGTTATCTTGAGGTTCTTATGGCAGGCGTCTCTAACGTCTACGTCTTGGTTGACGTAGTCTGACGCGCACACGGGGGAACCAGTTATAAGAACATTGTTGTTGGCAGTGATTGCGTGTTGTCTATATTATGAACGACGTCATAAATAGTAACTAAACATGAGGGAAAGGTTGGGTGTGACGGTGTTGGGCCCATAGTTTAGGTGGGCAACAGGTACTCTGAGAGAGAGTACTAACGCTGGTGTTCTTTGTGTTGTGTGTGTGTCCGGACACTCTTGGTGCTTGTGGCTTACTGTGTCATCGTCCTGGTGTGAGTGTCTTCACTTGGTATTTGTGCATATCTCTCTCTCTGCCTCTGTTTGTACCACTGTAAAAAAAAAATAAACTGTTTTGCGTATCCAGATATATATGAACAAGAGTAACTCTCCGAAATCTATCAACATGAGAGGCCTGAGACTGTTTAACCAGTCCGTCCTCCAAAGGTTTCCCAACTTCAAGAAAATGGTCAGTTTAAAGTGGCCTTTCCTAACCTACCAGAGGACCCAAAACAGTAAACGAGACATTACATTTCGCGAGCCGCTTCCATTTTCTAGTACAAATGTTTTGACCTTGTGTAACGCATACGATCAAAATGCGACGTTCTTTGTAAGAGGACAGGTTAGTTCAACACGCTTCCACTACACATACTGGCCGAGCCCTTACTGTGTTCAAGAGAACTTGATAAACACCTCCAAAGGATACCTGATCAACCAGGCTATGATTCATACGTCAGGCTGCGAGTAGCCGCGTCCAACAGCCTGGTCGACCAGTCCAACAACGAGGACGACTGGTCGAGGACCGGGCCGCGGGGTCGTTGTGCCCCGAAATTCAGCCCGTCCTCCAAAAATGGGGTGGTAAATGTAAGGAGACAAATAAGTGCAATTATGTACTATTCATAGCAGTTAGGAATTGTACTTATTTTCACTTAGTATTAAATCGTACTGTCAAATATATTGTGAATATTTGAGTTTACCCCAAAAACTGAATAGAAAACCACACCCTCACCTAACCGTCTTAGTTTTTGAAGATAATAATTTTATTGCTTCTTAATTACAATTAGTACTTAACCTATAACTATATTGATATTACAGTTTTATAAAACTAATAAAACAAAACTAAAATATATCAATAAATTGTAAAATAACTCAGGATATTTTAAAATTTTGTATAAAATCTATATTGTTTAATAAACCAGAAAAAAAAATTCTTGATATTTAAAACTTGTGTATTGCAAATTGAAATTGAAAATTTCATCCTAAAATTGTGTGTGTCTTAACAGAAAACGAGGAGAATTAAATCGGGGGAGGGAGTTGGGTAAATGTAACAGCCCCATAAGTGCAATTATGCACTGGTTATGACAGTTAGAAAGTGTACTTATTACACTTAGTATTAAATCGTACTGTCAATTCGGAGGATGGGTTGCGAAATCATATCAAGGTAAGGGGCTGGTCTAGGTTCTTACGCTTATGGTAAAGCACAACTACTGTAATTCAGACGCTTGTGAATTACAGTAGCTGTGAGTAATTCAACTCAGAAGACAGTGCAGGTTGGTCTTTAATTCTTTAAATTTTGTTCTCTAAATTTTGGCGAATCGTGACATTAGAGTCCGCGTACTTTTCCCAGCGTTAATGGTAGACTGCAGCAGCGGGCGCCTCGCTCCTCGCGGGAAAGTGAAGATGCAGGGGACACAACTTCCAATGGTTGTGGGAAGAACCATTAGAGGAGGACGGAGCCAGCGCTCTGGGTCACACCAGGGCGCTGGTGTTCTTTGTGTGGGGGTCTGGGTCACTCTTGGTGGTTGTGGCTTACCGTCCTGGTGAAAGTGTCTTCACTTCGTCTTTGTGCAGCCTTCTTTCTCTCTCTCTCTCTGTGCAAAAAATCGTAAAAAAACAATTGTTTTACGTATCCAGAAATATATGAACACAAGTAACTCTCCGAAACCTATCAAAGCTGATGCAAATAAAACTTCAATATTACAATGCTTTAATTTTCCTACTACGTGACGTTTCTAACGGATCGGTTCCGTAAAAATTGCGGCTTGTTAGACTAGAGGACGAATTGCACTGCATCATTATGTCACACACTCGTGTGGTTAGGTCCAAGGGATGGTTTGTGGACGCCAGTGTTTGGTCTGTCTTGGCAAACTTACGGGCTGAACCTACTGGCCCGGGAGAGTGAGGGGGCGTGATGTGTGGCGTGAAGACCTGCCGCTAGTGGAAGGAAGTGGGAGGTGGTTGGGGAGGGGCGAGGTAACGCGTCCCAGCGCCCGCCCCTCACCTGCTCCACACGGTGTCTGGTGGCCTGCGGGCTGCTCCAAGCAACAGTCTGGTGGGCCAAGCTCTCACAAGTCAAGTCTGGCATTGGGCCGGGCTTGGGGAGTAGAACTACTCCCAGAACTCCATCCAGGTACAATCCAGGTACACGCGCACCCACCTCAGTCCTGGCTCGTAGATCACATTATCAGAAAAGCCGGCTCCCTGGCCGAGCTGCGAGAGTAGAATAACTCTTGAAACCCACTATAGGTATACGGACCAGGCTTACGAATCTTACTTTCTATTTTCTTTGTGCTCTTGGTAAATATGTAATGTATTGCCAAAGTTGCAAGAAGTACACATCTGCAACAAAGAGCAATATTCTATTGTCTTCAGCTGCATTGATCATATGTCAGTTGGCGAGATTTTAACACAACTTTTACTGCACGTAACTCTTCTGTTTCTCTACTTTGGGAGTAAAAATATAGTGGTTTTGTGTATTTCCAAATTGTGAAATATTTTCCGAATAGTCAGATTTAGAGAGACGTCCTCCAAGTGTGAGTCATGCCATCCTTGTGTGGGCACGTGGGTGGTGATGTAACAGCGACGGGCAGTGACCAGTGACCCGCCCACCCCAGGTACCAACTCCTCACCGCCGCCTTGTTGCACCAGCCTGGGTAAGCCTGGTTGCTATGTGGTCCTTGGGGCTACGACGGCAAACGGCCTCACAGACCCAGGCAGTCACCAGGGAAGGCTGACCAAAGGCCAGTAGCCAGAAGGTAATGGAAAAAACCGTAGGAGCATAGATGGTGGTAGGTAGTTCAGAGGTGTAAACGATCAACAGTATGTCCAGGGACGTCGTCCGGGTGACGCCTGGCTGACGGGAAGAGTAACCTTGTTTTGCACTCTGGTTGATCAAGGGTCGGAATAGGTCTCTTGGCCCGACAAGTCTCGCTGCTCTGTTAGCGTAATTTGTCTGGAATTAGTCATCGGTGTAATGCCGATTTCCAAATATGGAAAATCGTGATATTTTGGGACTCTGTATATTGGTAATGGTAATTAAATATAATGAAAGGCACGTGGTTATTGGCGTCTTAAGAGCATTACAACATATGGATCAGGTTGATGGAACCAGGGTTTGAATCCTCCTTATGGCTGCCACTGATTTCTCATGAAGTTGGTGAGGTGCGAGAGGAAGCGAAGCCTGTTATCCACCCCCCCCCCTCCCCCTTGGCTTCCCCACACGTGAGACTTATTAAAGGCGCCCCCTAGTGAGGGTACCAGGGCGCCCCCTAGTGAGGGGTAGCAGTTCCCAGGGTGGTGAAGGGGTCGGTGACATACCCACACGACGCCTCTTCACCCCTCTCATGCTCCGTATATTTAGCCGGGTTACGGTCAGATCACACACAGCACGGGAGACATCTTCCGTCACGCAGGGTGCAGTCGCACCTCCACAGATTTCTAGTATCAGCTATTGATACTGGTAATGGCACAAAAGGGCCACCACTTACGGGCTATTCATGCCCGTGCCACCTTTTGGGTGGCTTAATCTTCATCAATCAATCAAGATCACACACACACGTTTGGCACATCTTGTGTTCTAGTTGTCTTATACTATACAGCGCTCGGTTAGGCTGGGTTAGCCTATGGTAAGTTAGGGGAGGTTATAATGAAACAAAGTCGCTGGCGAACCGTGTTATGTACGAAATGTCCTTATAATGTCCTTAAAATGTCCATATATGGCCAGGAATATGTATGCCTATAAAACGTAGATATTTGTGAGTCACTATTTTTCCTAGTATGTAGTAATTTGCACGTTGGGGACGATAACATCCAAAATGAGATTTAGTTGAGAGGCGTTGTTGGGTATGGGTCTGAGAGTGTATGTACTGGCGTTACTCAACCTTTTACGCCGTTAACATGCCTCTCTTCCGACACCTTCCCCTCCCCCCTTAATATCTTGCCATTAGTAACCATGTTGTCCTGTACCAGTAATACCCTCCAGCTCCCCTCCCGTTGTCATTCACCTCATTGCTCTACCTGTTAACTTTTGTTCCTGCCATTCGTTATCAGTCTATTTCGAATATTTTATAATGTTAACTGCACAAACAGCAGAGAGAGTTGTAACCTTGGAGGGGTCTAAATAGTGAAGCCCTCCCCCTTCCTCCCTCCCTCACTCCCCCCAACAATGTCTGACCCCATGACCTCCTGGAGTGTGTCTCCTGCACCACCACATCCTCCTTCCTTTTTTACACATTTTTTCTTGTCTCATATTTCTCTTATCATGGAGCACCAAGAGTGCTTGGAGTCTTAGGCCGTGGTGGTTACAGGTGTTCAGTCTCCTATTACTGGGCCATGGCTCTTGGCTCACAGTTCTCTATTATTTTCAAGTTCACTTGAGTTAACGAGTTATAATACATAGTGACTGCCCGCCAAACACACACCGAAACTACGACGTTGGTATAACGTTCGAACAAGTTTTAACACCTCCTAACCAATTATAACAACCAATATAGCAAGTTGTAACAACGTTCTAATGCGCCATAACACGTTTAGCCAAGATGTAACAACTTTATTTTCCGCTATTACAAGTTGTAACAAACGGAAAATAGAGACAGTTACGGCACACGTCAGATGGTTCTTAACTTTGTTCACATCATTATGGCCGATAAATATATATGCCTACTGAGTTTACGACAGTCCAAAGCTCTGTTACACATTACAGTATACTTGAATTTCTAAACGAATGATAACGCTAATAATACGCTGTAACTAGTAAAACTTTACCTAAGCTTTAGGTTTCACCTTCAGTCCCTTAAATCATCAATATATATACTTGAATTTACGTTATATTTCAGATATCAAAATAATAATTTTTCTTTAAACCTAGCTCAAATATATTACATTTGGATTGTTTCCATTGTAATTATTTGTTTACAGTATTAAACACAGATATTTGGTAATAATACGACCCGTCCCTGTCGACTAGATATAATTTGGCTGTAGTAACCCGGAGATAAGAGACGCTGGCATCTTGTTATTGTCGTAAAGGTGTCAGAAGATGTACACAAGTGTTAGGGCGTGAGGCTTGGGGAGACACCTGTTCTGGTGCCTCTCTCTCTCCTTCACAGACGGCAAATCATTTGCATTCGCGGGAGGTACAATGGGTAAACCCTTATTAGACGAGGGTAGAGGCCGAAGGCATGCATAGTGTATGATTGGTGTTTTAAATTCAGCTACTGGGGAACAAAAAGTTCCAAGTAGCACGGGCTATGGTGAGCCCGTCGTACTTACCTGCTACAGGAGATGTGCGATGGGTATGACTGTTGTTGTTATTTTTAGATTTAGCTGCTCAGAACGAAATGTCTATGTTGCACGGGCTATAGTGAGCCCGTAATATGACTGTTGTTGTTATAGATTCAGCTACTCGAAACAAGTTCCAAGTAGCACGGGCTATGGTGAGCCCGTAGTGGACTTACCTAGCACAGGAGCGGTGCTGTCACTAACTTCTGAGTTCTTTGTCAATATGACTGCCTGGCTCAGTAATATGTATAGCTGGGCCTGGTGGGGTGTGTACTGTGCAACATTCTACCTCAACTTAGTGCAGTTTCTGGAAGTGCTCCCACGGGATGAACACGATTGGGTACATTTAGTGTGTGTGTGTGTGTGTAGCGAGCAACACAACTGTGGTGGTGGTGTGTGGTGATATCCACACACAAGAGATTAGAGACCCTTTACTCTGTGCAGCAATTAGGTCATTTATAATTGCTAGTATGAGGTTCTTGCTCTCGATTTTCCAGGATTAGTTTTCGATTGCTTGAAGAGCAGACTTTGAATCATAATGTTATTCCTCTAACTTTTTTTTAATGTACTGGTAGCTAGTTGTAGTTTCATGAGTTCTGCTTGTGTGGAGGTCAGCCAGTTGTTTAACCTGACACTGACAGTCTGTGGGTTTTATATGGATACCATCACACCTATAATATAACCCACCATAATGACAGACATTGCAGCCAAATTAGCGTGTAACAAAGATTAAGTTGAATTAGACCTAGGTATCCCCATCTCTGCTGTCAAAACTATATTGTTCCAAACACTCAGGTCTGGTAGGAGAGAAATTACCGACTCCCAACGACCTGAAACTTGTATAAAAAGCTATGATTTGTTCAGATCTGAAACCTATGTTTATGGGCAGCACAAAACGTCCACCAGACTGTGTGACACAGTGGTTGCCAGGATCAGGTTGGGTTACCGTTACCTGTGGCAGGTGGCTACAAGTGACGGATCTCCCAATCCTGAGCACTCCAGGTGCAAACTCTGTGAGCAGGAACTGGGGCATGAGCGTGCACACTACATCACCGAATGCCCAGTTATCAGACCATTTAGACCCGTTGGCATAAGATACCTGGAGCTTTGCAATTACTTTATTCTCTCGTGTTCTTGAAGATATCCTCATATTGCACCCAAAATTTGTCAGTACAGGCTACTGAACATATGGCCCTGTATGACTAACCATCCTGTGTGATGGGGACTTTTAGTATCACTGCTGTCTTATTCACTCTTGTGTTGATGATATCCTCATAAAACACCCAGAGTTTGCCAGTGCAGACTACTGATCACATGCCTCTGTATGACTAACCATCCTGGGTGATGGAGATTTTTAGCACCACGTAGCTTTTTTTTTTTTTGACACGCTGTGTACTGCCCTTCATATAGTGTAGGGCAGCTGCACAAATGCAGATGTACCTAAATGTGTTAATACAAAAAAAGTTGCGTGTGAACCGGAGCGAGGCGGTCAGCAAGCAACAGTGGTGGTGTTGTGGGTGTGTGTGTGGCCTCGTACACACACCGTCTCCAGGATCATGTGACGCCAACATGTTGCTGGTTTTTGCCTGCTTGTTTGTCGGTCTTCCTGCTTGTATTCATCTAATACAATTTGATAGGAAAGAATAGAAGAGCGGTATAGAACAACTTAGAACTTGGGTTCCACATTCTGCATTGGAAATCAGCTGACGGGTTCGAGAAGAGGAGAGGAAATGCCAGCATTGTTGAGAAGTGACCGATATACCATGGAACAGTAACTGGATATAAAGTTATGACTGAGCTTTAACAACGCGGAAATTGTAAAACATTGAACATAACCTTACTGAAGCCAATTAAGCTAATGAGTCATTAACTCATCCTGTGCCTAAGTAACGCTGAAATGAGCAACACGGTTGACCAGACAGCTTTTAGCGCCCACGCAGCAGTATCCCTGGAAATTGTATTGTGTGATGCTCGTTCACGGCGAATGGACATTTAATATTGGTGTTTATGGGGCCGACTTCTCTGCCCTGGGCGGAGTGTGCAGGTAGCAACGCCAGCATCATTGACGGTATTGACCAGGTCAGGGAGAAGGGGCGAGGAAGGTTATTTGGAGACCACCATGTAGATGACGGCCTGCTGAAGGAGGCAGGCGGCGCGGGCAGGGTAAGTGGGGGAGGCAGGAGCATGAGTGAGCAAGCAGCAGCAGCAGCAGCAGCAGCATGCGGGCGGAGGGGAGGAGTGGGCGTGTCTGGGGTGAAGCAGACGCCGGGCCTCGTGTCTTGAGCTGGCTGGTGCTTTAACTTGCCAAGGTCAAGAGCGGGAGGGGCGGCCAGCATCACTGCGCTTGATCACCACACCACCCAACACTACCAGGCTAATGGCCCCCCTCACTGCTCCTGCTGGCTCAGTGAGGAAGACAGGTTAAGATGCAGCAAGCAAAGCCATGTGCACGCAGAAATAGCACAGTGGGTGGGGAATGTTCTCTGACCAACAAGTGCAGGAGATGTAGTAACTGTGTTGGATGTGTGGTGGTAAAGTTGGCCCCCCGCCTGGCTCCCTACCTCCACTCTGCCTGCCCTCTGTGTACTCTAGGCACTCTGGCCACACTCAAGGTGGCTTGGGTTATGGTTCTCACGGGTGAAGCTTCCTTGACAATCCCTGGGCTCATTGTAATATTGTTATGAAGGTTATACTGCTCATTGTCTTTCGGGTCAGGGTGATGAGTTAGGTCATGTGTAGGCCTAAGTGGTTAATATCTAAGGGGTAGGGAATTGAGTAGATTGATTGATGAAGATTAAGCCACCCAAGAGGTGGCACGGGTATGAATAACCCGGAAGGAATTGAGTAGGAATTAAGAAGCATTTATCCGGGATAGAGAAATGGATAGCCGACTTATCCTTGGATAGAGGGAGGGTAGGAAGTGTGTGACTACACCACCTCAACGTAGTTTGTTTATGCGGGCAACCCAAGGTCAGCTGAAGCTCTGCGGTGGACGCTCTCCCCTTCTAACCCCTTTCCCTCCCCCCCCCCCCTTGCTGCATGTACACCCCTTCCTTATCTCTCCCATTGCCATCTACATATGCACTTATTCCATACCTGTGACTTTCCCTTCCCATTCTATGTATACTTTGCCCTGTTTTTAATCACTGTCCACCCCCATCTCTGCCTCGTCACTCTCCGCGTCCCTCTCCTATTATTCCCCTTTTAGACATTTCTTTTTCCCCTCATCCGTCCTTCTCAGAAGTTACATTTCCCCTCCCCTCTCTCATAAGGGAAAATCATTCCTGTATCACCATCAGTTTCGGTCGAAACGGTTTCACCATCAGGTGAAACCGTGGCATGTACTAAGTAGGCTACTGCTTCACCCTTGTGTCGGGAGTCATAGCGTCCTGTCTCTGTAGTTTCATTTTTTTAAATTTTGCCCCGATGGGCGAGTTTATTGGGCAGCGCCACTCATCCTGTGAGTGGACACACCACCATAGTGACAGTATTGGGCAGCGTCACTCATCCTGTGAGTGGACACACCGCCATAGTGACAGTATTGGGCAGCGTCACTCATCCTGTGAGTGGACACACCGCCATAGTGACAGTATTGGGCAGCGTCACTCATCCTGTGAGTGGACACACCGCCATAGTGACAGTATTGGGCAGCGCCACTCATCCTGTGAGTGGACCCACCGCCATAGTGACAGTATTGGGCAGCGCTACTCATCCTGTGAGTGGACACACCGCCATAGTGACAGTATTGGGCAGCGTCACTCATCCTGTGAGTGGACCCACCGCCATAGTGACAGTATTGGGCAGCGCTACTCATCCTGTGAGTGGACACACCGCCATAGTGACAGTATTGGGCAGCGTCACTCATCCTGTGAGTGGACCCACCGCCATAGTGACAGTATTGGGCAGCGCTACTCATCCTGTGAGTGGACACACCACCATAGTGACAGTATTGGGCAGCGTCACTCATCCTGTGAGTGGACACACCACCATAGTGACAGTATTGGGCAGCGCTACTCATCCTGTGAGTGGACACACCGCCATAGTGACAGTATTGGGCAGCGTCACTCATCCTGTGAGTGGACACACCGCCATAGCAGCATATACAACACTCCCCAGTAGGAAGAAAACCCGCTGGGTTGCTCATCAGTGTTTAGTCCTTCATGTATCGTCATCTCGTGTCTTTTGTTAGTCTCGCTCATTTCAGGTTCAGGAATTTTGGTAGTTCTGAAATAGCCTTGTTGCATGCAGTTGGTAAGATGATAGATGCACTTGTAAGATGAGTGTGTTGGGTGTGAGTCACAAGTGTGTGTGGGCGGGTGGAGGGGTGTTGAGAGGTGAGTAAAGTGAGATTGACGCACAAGAGCAATACTGTTGCAGCCTTGCCAGCGCTTCCTCCCGCAGTCAGTGGCCTGAGGGGCGGTTGACGCCGCCACCAAGGCGTATGGGTCTGCAACACTCAGGGCTATATTTGCAACGGTGCACGCGCTCCCTCTGACCTCTCCCTCCCTCCCTCCCTCCCTCTCCTTCCTTACTGACCCTCCCTTACTCCCCCTCCCTCCCTTCTTCTTCCTCCCTTCCTCTCTCCCCCTCCCCCTCCCACACCCCTCCCTCCCTCGTACTATCCACTGTCCTGACCTATCATCCTTACATTGTACCCTCCCCCCCCCCTCCCCCCGCCACCAGCTGCATCAACACAGCGTCTAGCGGGCTACCGATCTCTGGTTTCTATTTTCACATCTGGAACCTTGATGATATCTGTAATGATCATCACATTTGTTGAGGACATGGATGATTAGACATGGTGTCTACTGCTGTCTTCCTCAGCGTGTGATACGCATGCAGCAGCAGCAGCAGAAGGCAGACTGAGGTAACGGAATAAGGAAGAGGTTAAGGAAATGGTTAGAGAGGAGGTAGGGAGGTTGGGTCGCAGCTGTCACACCGTGTCATGCTGGCTGTCACGACCCCCGTCTCGACCCCCCGTCTCGCTGCCCTCTATTCCTGTCATTATTGGGTGCGACTCGAGTGTTGCTGGGCATAGGCCTAGTGTTGCTGGCTTTTTGTATAAACATCCAAAACTACACTATGTGCTCCTTAATATTCAACGGCGGGAGTACTTGCTGTGGAAACATGAAGAATTATGACTAAAATAATGTATTAGATTTTGTTATATATAATATCTATATGTAATATCTATATATAATATCTATATCTCTCAGGCTGCATCCCCATAAGTTACCTTACTCCCGTTTACCCATTTACTGCTAGGTGAACAGGAAAAGTACCCAACCATTTCCGTCCTGTCGAGGATCAAACCCGCGACCTCCCTAAATTGAGAGTGGAGAATGTAGCCAACTGTACTACAGAGACCCTATGACGCTTGAGAAACGTCTTTGCTGGGTGAAGAGTGGGGAAGTTAGATTGGGTGGGCAAGCGACCTTCCCTGCTCAAGGCCTGAACCCGGCCTATATCGCTGGCCAGTCGTGTGGGCTGACCTGCGCCAGCACGGCCGATCACAAGGTTGCTGGATACTAAGTTATCTTGCTCGCTAGTGTGTGTGTGTGTGGTCTGGATGGGGGAAGGGGTCCTCTGTGTTAATGCTGCTTTGTTGACCTGACCACACACTAGGTGAAGGGACGACGACGTTTCGGTCCGTCCTGGACCATTCTCAAGTAGATTGTGAGACTTGACACTCTCAAGTCACAATCGACTTTAGAATGGTCCATGATGGTCGTCGTCCCTTCACCTTCTAGTGTGTGGTCTGGTCAACATAATTTAGCCACGGTATTGTGACTCATCGCCTGCTTAATGCTGTTTTAATACATCACATTTCACGCCAAATTATTTTGATGCGCTCACTGTCAACTTTCACCCTTGGTCGTCTCCGTATTCAACAATTAATGTTTTGTTAGAATATTACTGAACTTGGTTAAAAGATTGTTTAGGTCTTATAAATATTAAGGGCGGTCCAAAATAACAGCTTCACTGTATAAAGCCATTGTTATTGACTTGCGATAGACGCGATGAAGGTTATCTGGAGGTTATCTTGAGATGATTTCGGGGCTTAGCGTCCCTGCGGCCCGGTCCTCGACCAGACCTCTTTTTTGTTACACACACCCCAGGAAACAGCCCGTAGCAGCTGTCTAACTCCCAGGTACCTATTTACTACTAGGTAAACAGGGCATCAGGGTGAAAAAACTGCCCATTTGTTTCCGCTTCCACCGGGGATCGAACCCGGAACTTTAGGAGCACGAACCCCGAGTGCTGTCCACTCAGCCGTCAAGCCCCCATGAGTCACCACATTCAATTAGGATTTTTATTTTTTGTACTCTCCTAATCCATATGTATAATCATCTCTTAAAAAAACTGTATCCCACCCTTCCCCAAGCTTCCCTCACCCCTCCCCCCCTCTCAGCACGCGCCCGCTCTACGTGCACGTGGCAGGTGTGGCCGCACGTAATGATCTGGACTGTTCACCCCCGTGACGCCGCCCGTGCCCCCTACCCTGGGCACGTGCCGCCTCACGTTACACACACACGTCACATCTCAGAGGCACAACAAGCAGCAGATTGGAGCCGCGGATAAAACCACTGTGTGTGTGGGGCAGGTAGCTGCCTCCCTCGTGGGCGTCCAGCCTCTCCCCGTGGGCGTCCAGCCTCCCTGTGGGCGGCCAGCCTCCCTGTGGGCGCGCAAATTGCCTGGTCGAAGTACACTATTAAAATAAACAGCTGCCTGGCAGGTGGCGGGAGTGGGTGACACGCCGTAGTGGTTGAGAGAGGCAGGCATGGATGTCATTCAGCTGTGGACGACACGTTTAGTCCAACCACTTGGCTGGTTTCTTGCCCTTTCTCCCATACGAGGCAGATCACCGTATTTATTTGGGTTCTAACGTTATCGTTATCTTCTATCGCTAGCCGTATTTTAATGTGTTCGATATTGATTTTCCGGTGACGGGTTGTGGCTATCGTTCCCCCCCCCCCCCTGTAACGTCCGCCCTTTGGCCTGTCACCTATGCACCTTATTTCCTGTTACCTGTTATGCGTAGCGGTGACCGGATTTACCCTGTAATCTCTCTGTGAATAAGTACACCCCCTTCTCCACACCCTCCCTCTGTTTACCAGCTGTACCCTCGTGTCTGTTTTATGGCGGGTCATTTCCTTCCTCCCGTTTGACTGTTTAACGTTGCGACTGTTCCTGCCGTTTGACTGTTTAATGTTGCGACTTCCTGCCGTTTGACTGTTTAACATCCAGAATCTTGCACCCGTTTACCTGTTTAACGCCGGGTCCCTACCTGCCATTGGCTGTCAAGCACCGTATTGAAACTGATGCTGACCAAGGTTGATAAATCCCTATTGATTGCCTAAGGCTCGTGTTGCACGTATGAGCTGGGAATTAACCCCTTGCAGAATGCAATTTGTGCTGCGCCTGTCGGGATAATGTCTGGGGCGCCGCTCCCTTTGAAGAACTGTACGCGGCGGGAGGCCAATAACAGCCTCCACCGTGATAGTATTGATCGGGTATCAGGTGCTGCTGCTGGAGTGTGTAACCCCTGGAGGGGTGAGGAATATATATGTTGTCAATGTATCATATGTCCTCTGTTTACGGGCTCACCATAGCCCGTGCTACATGGACACTTCGTTCTGAGTAGCTGAATGTAAAACAACATAGGTCCTTCTCCTTATCCTCTTTCCTACTCTTATCCTGCGTCTCCCTCATCTTCCACAGCCTTCCTGTCGTCTCTTCACTCATACTCCTTACTCTCCCTCGTCTCTCCTTCCTCCCCCTCTCTCTGCTTCCTCTCTCTTCCTCCTTCTCGTTTCCTTCCCCTCCCATCTTTGCTGGGGCTTCACGATACAGGCTTGTACTTGGAGGTATGGACGCTGGGTAAATGACAGCGTCGTCTTGCTTGCGACTGTCCCCCTCGTGCAATATTTTTGCCTTGGCAACATAATTTGTTGTGAAGATCAACAACAAATACAAAACTGCCCATTGATGTGGATACCGGAGTTTCTCTCTGCGGTAGTTGTACGACATTAGAAACTGTCATTGCCGGGATACGATTAACTGCGGGTTGTGCGTGATGGTGTCGGCCTCGACCCCCATCAGGAGGAAGCCGCTCCGGGTCATGCTTCGTGTTCCGGAGGGGGTCGTGCAGGACCTCCAGAGGGCGTCGTGCTCCGGTAAACGCTTAACATTGTGGTTGACCAGACCACCAACCAGGAGGCCTGGTCAGAGACCGGACCGCGGGGACGTTGATTCCCGGGATCATCAACAGGTAACTGGGCCCCGATGCAATTGCAGAATATTGCCATTAAAATATGCGCGCAACTCTTCATTGTGCAAGTTGGGTGCTGGAAGATGCTTAGTTTCTGTACTCACCTAGTTGAGCTCTGGCTCTTTGGTCCCGCCTCTCAATTGTCGATCAACTGCTGTACACATTCCTGACATTTCTGTGTCTTGATGCGGGATTATGGAGTGGTGGCTCCTCCGTTGCTAGGAGACCAAATGGTGTTCTATTCGCTGACTAAATAGAACTGGAAGTGTGTTGGTGAGTTTGGCGGAGTGCGGGAGTGGCGGAGGACAATTTATCCTAAATTTCCTTATCCAATTTAAAAATTAACAGTTTTATTTCTAAGCTAAAGCTCTTATAAACCCATCCCTGCCCTTGTGTGTTAGTGAACTATAGAAAGTTGTTTTTACATATTTGTACATTGAAACATGTATATTGTTTAATGTAGTTGATTGTAACCGTGATATATATGTGCTTCAGCCTACAGTTTAGACCTATTGTCTTGTGAATGACCCTCTGTCCTATGTGCCAGGGAATACCACCATTATCCTCACTCTAATAAGACCTACTGGAATTACTCAGATTAGACAAAATTGTAATTAATTTTGTCAATAAAGATATCAATAATCTAAATACGGGCACATGTAAGTGTAACACAAGGGGGGACTCAGTACCTCGAAGGAGTACTGAGAAAGATTTTAGACCTGACCTATTGTTCAACCAACTAGTTTTAAAACAAAAAAGTCCAAGGCATAAAATAATTACCTGATGTATGTACATGTATAATGCAGCAGAGATATCAGTATTCGCTGATGTATTAAATGCTGGACCACCACGTTTGCAAAGTGAAAATTACAGCTTTAGCGCTGTCAACCCTCCCGGAGCTGTCATCCAAAGCTTGTGATGTATATACACACAGACACGCGGGTGGGGGTGGAGACCAGCTGGGATCTTCAGCTACCTGCATGATGGGGGTCTGGGAGGTCTTCTGCTTGTGAGAGCTTGGTACAGAAAGGCTGACAATTCTCTTCGTCAAAGACGTGTACCTTGAGGCGGTGTCAAGGCTCCCTCGTCTCGGGAGGTGGCTTGGTCATCCCAATGTTGGATATTCTCTTATGAAAAAATGTGAATTCAAGTTAATTTATATCACTATTATGTGATGGGGAATGGCGGCCAGAACCACAATTCGCAATACTTAACATGTTCCCTTACGAAATCTGTACGACTTACGGCAATATGGCAGCTTAGTCGGTGTTTATTGAGCAGTTTAGGAGCCCCGGTGCGGTACGAGGTCGTCTGTTAGTGACAACCTAACGTCGTAACGCTAAAGTGCTCGTAAACGGCTTAGTAGATGCCGAGCAAGCCGCCATGATCCAGGTCTAACGTACAGATCTCGTAGGTGTTTGGGTCCTTGTTAGGTCATTAGGTGACCTTGAAGTGCATTTCGTTCTCAGTGACACCAGACTTGGCTAAAAGGCGAGACGCGGCACTGGCACCTTAACAGGCATGCCAATTACCCACCACCAGACTACAGGCTTCCCTCACAATTTGCTCCGTGTGGCAGGAACACGCGCCGCCCCCGTCCGGGTCATTGACACTCCATGGTGGAGGTGGTTGGGGAGGCAGGAGCCTTTTAACTGTGTATTGTTGGAGGTCATGGTGGGGGTGGTCTTGGTGGGGAAGGTCATGGTGGGGGTGGTTGTAGGCAGAGCACGAGGGAAGGGAACTATCAGGCGAGAGCGTCAAGCCATTAAGACTACATAAGAGCAGGAGGGAACAATCATAATTATATTTAACTGATAAATTTCCATAACTGATTACACCACACGGGGGTAAGATAAGGGGCGGCGTCGTGGGACGTCAGCGGCCAGGCATCACAACACTACAGGGGGAGGGGCGGAGACCCCCCACCTTGTGGTACCGGGGATGGCCTTCATACCCGAGGGTACAGTGAATGTGGTGTACCACGGGTCACATGGTGTGTGTACCAACAACCATAACCTTGTGTCTGGTATTGAGGGATGTATTATTCTTCATTATGAACAGTTAAGCTGACTATATGAATGCCTCGCTGATGATCACTATATTATATTACTCAAGTTGTTGGCACATCAAGAAGTTAAATGTTGTTGGCATTTATAATGTGCGGGCGGTGAGAGTGGCAACAAGGTCCTTGTTACTGTACACAAAGGTCACCTGGCCTACCCCGGCTCTCCTCTCACAGTGCCTCACAGTGCCTCAGTACCACAGAGCCACACATGTTACCTGCGTCGCCGCCCCTCGCTTCCTATTTTATTATATGTTTGTTTTCACCTACAATTACCTGTCGACACAGGTGTCTCGAGGTGTCACAGCAACACTGTTTGTCTGGTGTTGATGGTGATCGGTTTTCGTGGTCGTGGCTGGTGGTCGTGTCGGGTGGTCGTGGTCGTGGCTGTACAGTTCTCTTGCTTTCCTTCAGGACGACTGTTGTCGCATTTAAACACATGTTATACTTAGTGAAGTATTTTAGTGATGGTTGACACACAAGGATGTATACACCGAGATATATACACCACTCCACTTCTCGATGTATATGCACTGAGTTTACTTTGAGTCTGAACCAAGTTCATATAAAAAGTATACTTGCTAATTGGTCAGAAACAGTGTAACGGATTAAATTTTCCTCCCAGACGTTGATAGGCCTTAGGCCCGGCACAGTATACGGTGATATACATGTTGCACAAGCATGACTCAGAGGGTTGCACATTAGTTGTTGCCTGTGAGGCAACATGAGACATTAGAGTAAGACAGTAATAGTGACGGTCCCCAGCGACTTAAGTGTATGACTCACTGTAAGATGTCTTGAGGTGTGGCGGAGGCTGATGTCTCTCAAGGTGCTGCAATCTTGGTTTGTGTAGTGCTTGGCGGAGGGTTTGCTGCTCGTTAATGTGGCTGCCGAATCACCTTGATTGCAAGCTTGTTTCCTTGTACATTCGACTGTTTCACTCGCACCTTCCTTCTCTCCACATCTTCACGGCCTCGTCTTGGTCTATTTCGTTTCGCTCTCTTCTGATCTTATAAATATATGGTAGAAATGCTAGTAAAAAGATGCATATTCAGTTCCGGGAATTATTTTGTTAAGAGCATTATCAGGACGTTGACACGTAACCCATAAGACATTCCCACTCTATTGAAATATTCGTGGTGATGATGTGGGCGTGTGTGCACGGGTGTAGGGGGTAAGTGTACGTGTGTAGGGTTATGTGCACGTGAGTAGGGTTATGTGCACGTGAGTAGGCGTGTGTGCACGAGTGCTGAGCCTCGAGAAATCGTAAATAAACATGTAGGTGCATAACATTAGTGAGGCAAAACACACCTCTCATGATGACAGTGTTGGGCAGCTGTGGTCGTGGTGTACTGCTGGGGACGACGTGATCACCTTATCTGTGATAGGCGTTATCAGATAATATTGTGGTCTAATGATATAAACCGATGACTGAGCTACAGTTATCAGCCCTGACTAGTCAGTTGTCAGGGCAGTAAGGCAGCGTCTCGGTCACGTAGCGACTAGTCTTCCTGTTGAAGATTACCATCGTGACGTGCTGGGACGAGTCTGACTTTCCTGCTGGATCTCTCGCTCCGATAACAAGATACGAAGGTAAATATAAATATTCATTCTCTAAATATATGTATTTAGGTTGAGCATATCGATTTTTTTCAGAGAGACACTTGGGAGTATGTCAAAACTCATTCGCAAATTATACATTTATAGAGCACTCTAAATACTTTAACATAATGCGAGCTGGGGAAGCCACAACAGAAGAGGTTCAGGGCCTATGTAGATGTAGGTTCTTTCAATAGGTTCGCATTGCCTAGTGTTTTTCACTGGTTCTGGGTTCACTGTTCCATATTCACTGCGAACCTTGTGTCGATTCTCGGCTTCTGTTAACATCATGTGTATCCAGCCCGTCCTCCGAACAAAGACCCAAAAGTGATTCCATCCAACAGTTTACACACGACTCACAACTGTTGACGTTCGAACATTTCCGGAACAAGTGCTTCAATGACGAATTTTGTTCGAACCACAACGCTGTAAATGCTTCACCCACGTGCTACAAATACAAATAATCGCCAACAGAACCTTAACACCTGACCTATGCCTATGTCTATATATGCACAATATGCTAATATTTTATAATAATTTATATTTGAGAAATTTTCTGTTGCAAATGAACTGCACGTACAAATTTATGAATGCGTCTGTGGGGTCGACAGCTGGATGTAATGGACTTGGGTCGAGGACGAGTTGCTGAATCAGCTGTCGGCAGACAATGGAATAGGAAAAAAAATTAAACCTAATTATTAAGTTATGGCTTTTCCGTCAAGTGAAGCGGTTAGCTGCGCCTCGCAGTTGTACACATGAGCGGTTGATGATGATACCTTGGGCGGTGAGGTTAGATGAGGGCGAGTGTGGTTGTTAGTGGCCGGCACATTGAGGAGGATTAACGAGGCTATTCAGTAGAGTAGCTGTAATTATCTTGGTAATTATTGCCTGTTGTGACTATGTTTACCAGGTGCTAATCACAGTTATCACCTGCTGTGCCTCTGATTTACCAGGAGGTGGCTTGTGTTGACGTAATATCAACCCAAACTCTCTCACTGTTGGTGAGGGTGTTTGTGGTTGTGTTGAGCCTGGTTAATCAGTCCAGCAACCAGGAGGCCTGGTCGACGACCGGGCCGCGGGGACGCTAAGCCCCGGAAGCACCTCAAGGTAAGGAGCCCTGGGAGGCGTGGTGGTGATGGGGTCAGGCTCTTACACGGCACAAAGTCTTAATCAGGCTTCGGCAAGAATTTTTACTTTTACAATTTCGAAAGATTTGTCTTTACCTGTGGTTGGTTTCCAGGGTTCTTGTACTTCCGTGGAAACACTAACCATGGCAGAGGCCAGTGTCCCCGGGCGAGGAGTGGGCGTTGGACAACATGGTCTCCGGCTTCGGTCATTTGTGTATTGTTAAGGTGTAAACTTACTTTCCTGAAGGTGTAGTTCCCCTTTGCATGCTGCAGCTTCCCCCTTGTATGCTGCAGCTTCCCCCTTGCATGCTGTAATGGTATTAATAACGGTAATGGAAGGAGGCGTGGTTGAGCATTAGCCGCGAGCATGGTAATAGAGGGGGTGGTGGTCGTATAGTTTGGTCCAGGAAGTAAGTATATAGCTGGCTATACCAGCGCTCTCCAGCCTGGTCAGGTCTGGCTCTTAAATATGGTGTTAGGTCTTGGGAGGCTACTGGAGACCACCCAACTACCTGTCACCATCTTACATCATTTGTGTCCATCTACTGGAGGCCATCATCATCTTGTGCAACGCCCAACACTTACAAATATACTCTTCTTCTCATTATACACTAACAGTCACACAGAAGGAAAGATAAAGGGTAAAAACATGAGAAATAAGAAATGGTAAACTGGAATAGTTATAGTGAGAAAATAGTGAAGGAAGTATGGTGTTGTTGGCTGACCTTCCAGTGCTGGGGAGCCGATTGACCCAGTGGTGAGTGAGTGGCGTGGTGGTGTGGGTGTACGTGTACTCTCCTAGTTGTGCTTGTGGGGGTTGAGCTTCAACTCTTTGGTCCTGCCCCTCTACAGTCAATCAACTGATGTACAGATTCCTGAGCGTAGGGGTGTTAGCAGTGGAAGGTATACCCAGCTTCACGGTGTATATTGGGCTACACTCAGAGCTGACTTTCCTCGTGAACCATGTTCAGGACCCCTGAGCCTTTTGGGCTCTATCATATCTACATTTGAAACTCTATGGAGTCTGCCTCCACCACATCACTGCCTAATGCATTCCATTTATTAACTACTCTTGTGACATTACTCCTGATGTTCCCGTGGCACGTTTGGGTACTCAGTTTCCACCTGTCTTTATCTACCCCAATCAAATCCTCTGCGAATTGTGTATGTGGTGATCATGCCTCCACATAACTCTTCTGTCTTCTAGCGACGTGAGGTTTAGTTCCCGCAGTCTCTCCTCGTAGCTCATACCCCTCAGTTTGTGTGCGCGTGCGTGCATGCGTGCGTGCGCCGTAAGAGGGGCATGCGACTGGACTTGTGGTTGGAGAGTGGCAGTTAGAGTGGAGGCCAGGTGTTGTGGTGGGTAATTACCCTGACCTGTAAGGGAACCCTCATTAGCAGGCGCAGCCGACTAGTTGACAGGCCACAGTGGGGGAACAAGGGAGTTTGGGCCCCCTCGCAGCGTGGGTAGCTTGGGGCCCCTCGCAGCGTGGGTAGCTTGGGGCCCCTCGCAGCGTGGGGAGCTTGGGGAGGGGTGGTATATCCACCACAGCCGGACCAACCGGGCTGTGGTGGATATATGGGTCTGCGGGCCGCTCCAAGCAACAGCCTGGTGGACCAAACTCTCACAAGTCAAGCCTGGCCTCGGGCCGGGCTTGGAGTAGAACAACTCCCAAAACCTCATCCAGGTACAACCTAGGTATTGGTAAGCTATTTTGGGGCCCATCAGTGCATTCCATCATCAGTAAGTAGATTAGCGTCAGTATTGAAATAATGGGGAAATTGAACTTTTTTTCGTTGTTCGTTTCTTGAGCTTAGCATTACGAAATCATCTGGAGATGTAACGCCGAGCATTTAATGTTCAAAGCCATGCAGGTGGATCCCTTTCTGGGCACTTGCCCCCAGTGAAGAGGATGAAGTACTGCTGTGAGAACTGTCGGATGATCCTACCCCAATCCAGCCAGTGTCAGGTGCCAAACTTAACGTTTTGGTGCCAACTTAGCGACGGTGGTCAGGTGTACTGTGCTGTGGGACGGCGGATAGGAGGACCCAAGTGCTGTATTAGTTGTTAGGGCCGGTTGTCCTGGTGTTGTGGCTCGTGTGTGGCGACCATGCATGTTGCTGGGACTTGCAACCTTAATCTTGTTGCCACCATAAACCTGGAAGAAATAAAAAATGTTTTACGAGAGTTCCCGAGTGCTAACTTGTCTAATAAAATAAAGATGGTCTTGGTGATTTACGAAGCTTGGGTTGGTGACCGAGGGAGGTAGTACGAGCTGGTAATACCTCTCCCCTCAGCTGTCTTACAGCCGACCTGTAAGATACTGACTCGGTGCGTCACGCCGGGATTTCTGGCTAAGCTGTGGATTTAAGAGGTAACGGGTTGTACTCTCGAGGTGTGCAGCAATTAAGCTCTAATGGGACGAAGCTTCCTATAGTAAGTTAATCCCTGGTGTCTACACATGTGGGGGGGCGTGACCGCTTTCTCCGCCTCTTTAACTCGCGCGTAATTTACAGTCACGCCATAAAGCTGTCTTAAGGAGCTTGGCACTACAGCACTGTAGTACCTATTGTTTTTGTTTGTTCCTCGTGTAGTGGGTGAGCCAAGGGTGAAGTACCTGGGTAACATTTTGGGACAGGTAGAGAGGGGGAGACGTGGGGAGATAGAGAATGATTGGGAGGAAGGGAGGGAGGGGTACAGGGGGGGGGGGAGATAGAGAGAGAGGTATAGAGATGGACGTAGGGAAAGTGAAGGCGTGACTCACCAGAGGAGTGTTGTGCTGGCTGCTGGCCAAGTTACCCTGGTGTCAAGACTGACCTGGGTCGGGTCCCCTGCACCAGTACCTCCTCACCTCACCAGCGAGTGTGTGCCTCAGCTGCCCTCGCTGACCCATTACCATGAACACGAGTGCCACTGAGGGAGCTCTGAGCCCAGTGCCAGCTTATAGTTCGAGGTTTGGCCTAAGCTTATTAACAGTTTACAGACCAACCAATAAGTATACTTCTGAACATTCTTAAGCTTTAACGTAAACTTTCTGTATACGTTCATTTGAAAGTTTAAAGGGAAACTTCAATAATTCATGATAATTTGTCATGTTTGTGAAAATAAAAACGTGAGGGTTTTTATTTGTTTTTTTTTTTTAACCCGCCTTGCCATCCGGGTTACCTTGCGTTGGTGCACGGAGCCACGCGGCCCGGTCTCTGACCAGACCTTCTGGTGGGTGAACTTGACCCACGCGATGGAGCTGTGTTTAAAATGTGTAACAATAAAGAAATAGAGAGACTTGGTAAATTGGCATGGTAGACCCCTGTAAAATTACACGGTGAACGGGGGTGCGTGTAGCTGCTTGTTCTCCTGCACGGTGTATGTGGTTGGCTTTTCGTCACAGTGATTTACGTTCCCTGACTGTCAATTGTGCTGTGACTGTTATCAGCGGGGCTTGGCCCCCTCTTCCTGCCTCTTGGTATTGACAGCAGCAGTTATTAAACCCATCCAACCACTAGTGAACGCTGTCATCTTGCTCCCTCCAGAATATGGTGGAGAAGTTGGACTATCCCATCCCTGGCCCCTTCCTGACCTTCCGCCGTCCCTCCTTCCCCTCCCATGATCCTGTTCCAGCCTAGGGCCCCTCCCATGTTCCCCCTCCAGGTCGTGTGTCCCAGCCCAGGCCCCCTACCATGTCCCCCTCCCATGTCCCCCTCCAGGTCGTGTCCCAGCACATAATGATCGTCCACTTCCAGGAATCTTGAATATTGTTACATGCGTCTGGGCAGTCCAAGCCGCTACCCAGGGCCACAGGATCATACAGCAGTTTGCCAGCTTTCCTAATTAAGCTAAAAAAGATATTTCTAGGCCTAGTATAGCACATTTATGTACTATATTAGGCCTCAGATAGCGTGTACTAGGCCTAGAAAGGTTTGGTTAGTTTAGTTTGTCTTTGCAACATTAGAAAACCGATTCCTGGTTTGTCCAAATTCAATAGTGCCGATTTCTATTGTATTTCTGATTATTATTATCCGATTTCGTTGTAGGTCGGTATGTGTACTATGGTCCTCATCCTTGGTGTAAATACTACCAAGACAGGAGGATGGACTGGGTTATGACCCTCATCATGTTGACATGCGGCGCGTGTGTGTGTCTGCTGCTACACAGCAAACGAAAGATGTTGTTTCATGTCGCGTTGTCATTTTTTCATAGTTGATTATGCGGGCACCAGGAAGGGAAGTCGTGTGTGTGTGTATTGTATGTGTGCGCGCGTCTGTATATTGTGTGTGTGTGTGTGTGTGTGTGTGTGTGTGTGTGTGTGTGTGTGTGTGTGTGTGTGTGTGTGTTTGCGCACGAGCATGTCATGATGTAAACAAAGCGAGGGAGGGGGGGGGGGATGCTTGGGGTAGTGTGTGTGTGTGAAGGTGTGTTGGGGCTAGTGAGTGTGGGTGCTAGTATAGTGATCCTCACCCTTCACTAGGGACAACCATTAGTGTTTTTTAACACTCTTGTTATCCCCCTGTGAAAATAAAGACGAATACAAAAAAAAGGGGGAGGCACAGTGCCTTAACACATGGCGTGGCCCCTCCCACCAGCGTGTGATAGGCCTAGGGTGCCAGAGGCCTACACACACTGCGTAACAGTGTAAACCTTTGTTCCTGAGGGCCCAGGGGGTGGGGGTGCCTCCTAACACCCTCGGGCCGTACACATACCTGGCACTAGGGAGGTGGCTTCCTGCACACCTGCTTCTTAGTTAGGCTCGACCCCTTGTTGTGCCAGCTTGAAATGTCTCGGGCTTGTCTGGCCTAATATTTTACTGGGAAGCGTACTTCTTGACGTGTGTTATCTTGAGATGATTTCTGGGCTTAGCGTCCCCGCGGCCCGGTCCTCGACCAGGCCTCCTTTTTGTTACACACCCCCAGGAAGCAGCCCGTAGCAGCTGCCTAACTCCCGGTTCCTATTTAATGCTAGGTGACATGGGCATGAGGGTGAAAGAACATTTTCACCATTTGTCTCCGCCTCCACCGGGGATCGAACCCGGAACCTCAGGACTACGAATCCGTAGCGATGTCCACCCAGCTGTCAGTAGTAATTCTTGACGTGGGAGTGTAATTCTTGACGTGGGAGTGTAATTCTTGACGTGGGAGTGTAATTCTTGACGTGGGAGTGTAATTCTTGACGTGGGAGTGTAATTCTTGACGTGGGAGTGTAATTCTTGACGTGGGAGTGTAATTCTGACCGAAGGAACGCAACACTTGACGTGCAAGAGTAGTACTTGACGGGGCAGCTTAGTATTTGGCAAGGTTATGCTGGTAGGTGGCGTAAGGCACAGCAGCTCTTTGGAGTGCAGGAAACAGGTTTAGGTTATTTAAAGGGAAAGCAGCGGGTATATTAGGCGGGTAATTGTTTGACCGGGTGCCAAGGTAGGGGTTAGCGTGGCTCTATTTTGGCCCGAGGCTCTTCACTTGTTTTGGGTCTTTGTTTAATGTCCTCACTCCTTGTCCGCCTCTCCGCGCTCCTCGTGTTCATTTTCATTTTTTCACTCTTACAGAGTGAAAGTTTTCAGCCCGCTTGGTTTCCCCCTCTCATTTTCTTTTAGTTTTCCGTAATGATTATATTTGATGTTGTGACCTTTGCTTTCTCCATTACTTTCCTACAGTAAATATTGTAATGATCTGAGAGCTGGTTGCTTCACCCAGATCTTGTGTGGCGTGGTTGATTCTTGGCGAGTCTTGCCTCCCACTTCCAGAACACTGCCGGCACCTGCCCTGTCCTGGAGGTGTCCAGCTGCTCCCTCAACCTGCTAAACAGATGGCTTCGAGTTATAACTTACCGGGCCACTGATCTCTTGGAGTCGCCAAATGTTGGTGAATATGTTAGTACAGTATTGCCAACAGGGCAGGTGAAGGCATGGCGGGGAAGTGCGGCAGACTAGGGAGGCTAGTACTGTATTATTGATGCGCTCATGTCTTCGGGTGCTGCTACCACAGAACTGTTGTGTGTCAGCGAGTAGTTGTGGTACAGGGTTGTGGGTGGTGGGTACCTGCTTGATTAGGTTCTAGGAGTTCTTTTTCTCCCCAAGCCCGGCCCATGGCCAGGCTTGACTGGGTGATTGTGGTACAGTGTTGTGGTTGTGGTAAAGAGTTATGGTTGGTGCGGAGTGAGGGGGGGGGAGTGGTAGCTAGATCTCCCGCAGGATTTAACGTGAGACTCCACCTGCTTTCCCCCAATTATGAAGAGAAGTAAGAGAGGTGCAGACACGGGTGAGAAAGGAAAAATGAACATTTTCTTGTTAACACGAACGGTAATTTGACCGCAAGAACAGTAGCTGTCATACGGTACGTCTTGGTTTACATAATCAATGAACTAAATGGAGTGAGTGGAGCAGTAGACAGTGCAGGATAGACTATACCATTTTAAGGGGATAGGAGGGAATCCCAGACACCCACCACTCTTGACCTTCTATATGCAGATATAAGACATTATAAGATTGGAACAAAGGTCGAGAGAGCTTCAAGTGGAAACTAAATAAGTTTCTTAAAGTTATTCAAAAAGCACTGACGAATTCTTTAGTTTTGATGAGTGTCACTATACCTTGAGGTGGTCTCGGGGCTTAGCGTCCCCGCGGCCCGGTCCTCGACCAGCCCTCTGGTCGAGGCCTCTGAACTATAGAGATGGTTCTGGGGAGTGTTTGTGGTGGGATAGAGCTGAAGGTTGACTGGTGAGTACAAGCAGAGACTCGACATTCTACAGCACCGTCTGCTTCATGACGCAGCCCGTCTTCCTCGTGTGCCACAACGTACAAAATACAAAGTGCTAATTTAGCCAGAAACGCACGAACCCAAGCCACCCACCTAACTTAGCGATGCGCAGAAAAACATGCATATTTGTGAGCCGCTACTTTTCACAGTACAGTACTGTGTACGTTGAGGACCATGACAAAATGAGACGGAGTGAGCAAGTTGAAAGGACAGGTTACGTGACGCTGTGGGAGGACAGGCCATGGTACACGAGGGAGGGAGGGGACACCACGCCGCTCATCTGAATGCACCGCCACAACCCAGCCTAATGTACTGTGTTGTTAGTCTGACATCTTACATTTAACTGTGACATTACTGCTTCCGGACCTGTTCCTCAAGTGGCGACGATTGTGTCGTGCGTTATTGAATGAATATGCACAGTGGGAACACTTGTTGGTAATGCAGGTGTAAACCTTGACTGTCAGAGCCCCGGGCGGCCGCCAGGAAGGAAGTGATGTCACTCGAGTAGTGTTAACTAACACTCATCGTGGGAGGACCACGCCACTTTTTTCACTGTAGACAATTACAACGTGCGAATTCATAGGTGTAAAATCATATAATTTTGTTTTTAAATTTTGCCCCGAGGGGCGAGTTTATTGGCTAGCACCACTCATCTTGTGAGTGGACACACCGCCATAGCAGCATGTACAACACTCCCCAATAGGAAGAAAACCCGCTGGGTTGTTCATCCTGTCACTTGTACCCAGACACAGCTGGGACTTGCTTAACTGTCTCAAGTGAACAGCTCCTCAAACAAGAAGATTAACATCTATCAACCCTTAAAAGCTTACGTTATCTTGCAGGTGCAAAATGGGGGAATCTTTTAAGAACAGTATCAATATTTGACAAATAGTGTTTTCCTAACTCAAACAATGTGGGGTTTATTATGCTACACATATTTCTAATGTGTCTCAGGTGTTCACATTCACGTAGATAGTGGTCAAGGCATATACTTGTGATTAATTTGTTCACTTGATAGTTGCAAGATTGCCAGCGAGCATAGCTTAGGCGTGACGAAGTCTTCCTTGCTTAACACTTCACCTTCGACGGTATAACTCCTCCATGACTCACCGAGTGGCTTGGTGACGCTCACGGTAGACACAATCTCTCCCTAACTGAACAAATCCACAAGGGCCGTGACGAGGATTCGAACCTACGTCCGAGAGCATCCCAGACGCTGCCTTAATCAACTGAGCTACGACATGGTATGGGAATTCCAACTGGGAAACATCTTGCTAACTGCTCTCCCTAACTGCTTGCAAGTTCCCTGACCTCTTGACTCCATCTTTGGTGTCTTCACTAAGGTGACTATCCACCTACCATTACCCCCCCCCCCGTCCCCTTCTCTCACCTGTCTCCTCTATTGTCAGCGAAACACAATTCGTATTTGAAACTCGCTTGTCGCTGTTACCGGTAATTAATCGAGAAAAGAATTTTCTCGACCATTGTTCCGAGTCGCTTATTCATCTGCTTGTGGGGACGGGTGCTCATGTTGTCTGACGGGGGAGACAGAAGTGTGTGCGCTGTGCATTGTCACAAGGCTCAGCTTGGCTCTGGCCTAGTGTGCACGCCGGAGAAAATGCAAGATACATGCAGCAATAGTGCGTGTACGTGCAGCAGTAGCGGATGTACGTGCAGCAGTAGCGCGTGTACGTGCAGCAGTAGCCGATGTACGTGCAGCAGTAGCGCGTGTACGTGCAGCAGTAGTAGGTGTGGTGCTTGAGGATGTGGTGGGTGGGGCAGCGGATGGATGGAGCCAGAGGGCTTGGTGGAGGACAGCGGCAGGAGAGCCACGTGGTGGTGGTGGTGAGCCGGTGGAGGCGGCCTTCAGCACCACGCTGCTGCTGCTGCTGCCATATCATGCCCGGGAATTAATGGCCTCTCTTTATGAAGAATTCCTGATATGTTTCTGTAATATTTGACATGTATATAAATACATTGCAAAGTTGAAATGCTGAAAGTAATAAACGGAGCTTCATTTCACGGGACTGATGGTAGTTTATGGCAACTGAGGTGAAATTCAAGGACCGTGAGTTGCCTCATTCTGGCCTCATGATTCACCGCCCGTGAGCACCCAGCCTCAGAGTAGGGGCTTGTTATCACCTGCGAAAAGTATGTTTGCATCTTCATCATTGGTTATCATCAACAAAACTAAGCTAACGAGAATAAGAGGTAAAATGTCGTGTTATTGGTTGCACGTGACGTGTGACGTCACTATGACGTCATAATGTTCATGCTGGAACTGGTTGAACATCCTACTGGAGTCTCTGAACACACTCATGGTCGCTTACACCTCTACGACTCTCCAGGTTATTGGTCAAATGTAAAATAAGGTTAAATATTATAACTTGTGAATGTTAAATAACTGAAATATTTATATTTCGTATTTTGTGTATTCTACGTTATAAATATGAACACATTGAGAGTTAAAATGTGAAATATTTTTTGGATATATTCTCTTTTTGGTTGATAGGTTTATTCAGGAGCAGCTAATGTTTTCCCGCGGAAATTTTTCCCGCGCTTTCTCCGGTGTCGGGATCATTCAAACGTCTCCTTTGTTGCTGCAGGCTGAGCTGCCGCCAGCAGTGGTGGCAGCATCCATTTACCAAATGCCTCGATTTCACGTTAGTTTACGCGTTAAATTATAGTTGCTCTTAATACTTCGCAGCTTATTTGAGGAACTCTAAAATGTTAAGAAAATCTGGAATTGAGAGCAGCGCGATTCAAAAGTTCACCGTTCCTCCCGAGGCGAGCGGTGGGCGCGGGGCCATAACGGGTCCAGTGTTGGTCTGGGCTGGAGGGCAAACGTCGCCACTGGTCTTGACAGCAGATACACTTTAAAATGAGCAGTTCTCGTGCTCGGTGAATGAACTGGTTTGTATATAATTGTAACAAATAGCGCGTCTCGTGTGTGTGTGTTTATTTACTATTTGTATCTGCAGAATCAAGCTATTAGTTCTTGGACCCCGCCTTTCTAACCAATTTATCTATTTATATTATTTATATTTCTCTCTAACACACTGGTGTAGAGATTCTTGAGTCTACTGGGCTCTTATCATATCGACACGTAAAACTGTGTATGGAGTCAGCCTCCACCACATCACTTCATAATGCATTTAATTTGTCACTACTCTGATACTAAAAAAAATCTTTCTAATGTGTGTCTGGCTCATTTGGGCACTCAGTTTCCACCTGTGTCCCCTAGTGCGTGTGACTCTTGTGTTAAATAATGTCTTTACCAACCCTATCAATTCCTTTGAGAATCTTGTATGTGGTGTTCATGTCCCCACTAACTCTGTCTTCCAGCGACATGAGGTTTAATTCCCGTAGTCTCTTCTCGCAGCTCATGCCCCTCAGTTCGGGTACTAGTTTGGTGGCAAACCTTTGAACCTTCTCTAGTTTAGTCTTGTGCGTGCTTGCGTGATTACGCTTGCTTGCAAATGTGCACGAGTTGAGTAGTTGTGCACACCCCGTCCTCAGGCCAGGTTGCTTAGACCAGCGGCCACCCCCAACCCGCGGACATCTTACACTCACATCGTGTGAGTCGTGTGTAAAGAGTTTCTTATTCCTAAACAGGGGGTTGGCGAGTGGATTAAGGAGCTAAAGATTTAGCTATTCAGGACGGAGTGTCCATGTAGCACGGGCTATGGTGAGCCCGTAATACGACATTAAGGAGCATTTAGCCGTTGTTTATAAGGACGGGCTGGCGCGTGTGCGCGAGCGCTGCTAATGAGAAATGTTCCCCATGCCATTGACGTTTATTACATCAGTTGACATATAGTGATGAATAATGTTTGAATGAATTGATTATAGACGCGGTGCGTGACACTGTGGCCAACACATCAGTCCTCAATGAGCAGTTATTGGCCGCTAAGTGTTGTGTGGGTGTCCACACGCGAGAAGGGAGGCGGTAGGCCGTCCTTGCCCCTGCCTCCACGGCCAGGAGGGGGAGGAGGGGACACTGGCGACGGGGGAGAAGGGGGGAGCTAGGGGAAGAAGGATGGGGGGGGTGTATGTGGTGTGGATCATCTGGATTTATGGGGGGGGGGCGACATGAATTGAATTTACACGTTCTTCACGCTGCAAAATTGTGGCGCGATATGGGAGGGTGTAGTGGTGGTCGTGGGTTATATTGATAGTCCTCGTGGTACTGAAGGGGAAGTATCAGATGGGAGGAAGAGGCACATGTCGCTCTCCCCCTTCTTGGATCTGCACCATGATAGTGGGAGGTTATTCTTGCAGCCGTCGGGGTAATTTACGTTGTAAAGGGACACTACTAATTGACCCCCCCCCCTGGCATGGTGTTGGCCTGGCGCCCCAGGCACCTTGTTTGGTTAGCTGGCGTTGTGGTGGCGTCTGTGTTGACGGTGCGGGAGGTATACAAGGGGAGAGAGAGCCTCTCCCCTTGTATGCCTCCCACGTCAGCCCTCGTCAAGCGATAATTGTCAATAATCGTATCGAAATAGGCCTACTTTTCTCATGAACTTTGAAACTTACGTTCATGACATTAGTGTGAACGGCGACCAGTTAACAGTTGAGACACTTGAGGCCGCCCCGCCGCTTGTGCTGAACCTGGTTGATACCTGGTTGATATACTGGTTGATACCAGTGTTGGAACAACAACACTGTCCAGTTAACTTGACAAACCTCACGCTTTGTGCTCCGTCTTCTCGCCTCATGGGACATCTTACTCCACCATACCTTGAGGATTACCTTGAGATGGTTCCATCTCCCCCCCCCCCCATCCTTCCCAACACACACCCACGTCAGGGGAATTGACAGGGTGGACAAAGACAAACTCTCTAGCACGGGTGGAACACGAACAAGGAGACACAGGTGGAAACTTAGTACCCAGATGAGCCACAGAGACATTAGACAGAACTTTTCCAGTGTCAGAGTAGTTAACAAATGGAATGTATTAATCAGTGATGTGGTGGAGGCTGACTCCATACACAGTTTCAAATGTAGTTATGATAAAGCCCAGTAGGCTCAGGAACCTGTACACCAGTTGATTGACAGTTGAGAGGTGGGATGAAAGAGCCAGAGCTCAATCAACCCCCGCAAGCACAACTAAGTGAGTACAACTAGGTACTCGCCTTCACTCACACAGGTGAGGTGAGTATACTAGTACAAGAGTACACACACACACACACACTTCAGCAGCCTGACGATTAAAAGCGACCTCAGCACACACATCTCGCAAATAACAAGCCTAAGGCTTGCTATTTACAGAGGCCATGACTGAATGGACAGCGCTTGGGACTCGTAATCCCAGGGTCCGGGTTCGATCCCGGCCGCCGGCGGAAACAGATGGGCAGAGTTTCTTTCACCCTGATGGCTTGTTACCTAGCACAGGGCCATCGATAAACAATAGGTACCTGGGCAGCTGCTACGTGTGTGTGTCGGTGGGTGTGTGTGTGAGACAGACAGTTGAGAGGCGGACCGAAAGAGCAGAGCTCAACCCCCGCAAGCACAACTAGGCAAATACAACTATACACAGTATACATTTTACTAAAAAACAAAAAAAACAAACCACCTACCCCTTACGGGCTATTCATGCCCGTGCCACCACTTGGGTGGCTTATTCTTCATCACTCAATCATCTCTCACACACTTATAATGTGCACATTAGTGGAGTATCACCTCTGGCTGTGTGGGGACGAGAGTAAAGCAATAGACACACGCATATGTACGCACGTACATCTACAAGACCACGTCCAGAATGCTGCTCATACAGTCTGTAAATATGTGTATAAAGGATGGAGAGACGAGGGAGGGATACCTGGTTGATGGGGGGGGGTGAGGGAGGCAGTGTAGTCACCAGCGAGGTTGTAGATAGCTGTAGACCGTTATTTTTGTCCCTTACAATCATGTAGGTGTAAGAATGTTGAATCCTCGTATCAAACTGCATATTAAACTACGAGATGATGTACGGATTTGGAAGGTGTTGTATGAGTGAAGCCAGTTTTGATATCGCCCTCTTAACAGATCTGCCTGGGAAGCTGCACCATCGCTGGCGCTCGCATCTGTTTGTCTTGTGTCTCGGGACCCGAGGCTTGTTATTTGTGGCTGAAGTGGACAGTTGCGGGAGAGGGCGGCGACCACTGGAGCAGTAAACAGGCTTAGCGGCGAGGGGCGGAGGGGAGAGGGGCGGCAATGACACGGGATAAGAGTATGCAACTGACGTTATGGAGGATAGTTACGTGTGGGGCGGTCAGGTCGTCTCAACCGCGTCCTTTCCTTTCTATGTCGTTGTCCACGGTAGTCACCGACGTCTACCGCTGCTATCATCTTCTATGATAACCTCTTGCTGGTTGTGGTTCCCTACTGTCAACATAAAGTCAGGATGAAGATGGCGAGTCACAATAACGTGGCTGAAAAATGTTGACCCAACCACATACTAGAAATTGAAGAGATGACGAGACGTTTCGGTCCGTCCTGGACCATTCTCAAGTCGATTGTGTAACACAATCGACTTGAGAATGGTCCAGGACGGGTCGAAACGTCTCATCTCTTCACTTTCTAGCGTGTGGTTTGGTCAACATCAAGTCAAGAGACTGACCATACCTGCATGACACGGCCCTTATAGAAATTCATAGCTAGCGTCTTCACCATAAACGTAGAATTCAATCCCAACCATCATAATGTGCTTGCTCCCAGTACTCGGTGGCACTGCCCTGGCAATGGAAATGTCAATTATAGATGGGTGACATGTCAGCTTGATGGATGCATTACAAGGCCAACCTGACAGCAACGCACATCTATCTCTTTACTGTGACGGCCAATTATTGTGTTTCAATCTGTGTATCCACGTGGATGTTGCCAGGTAGCCATTGAAATTGAAATAAGTTTATTGAGGTATAAATACACACAAAGGGGTGAGGTAGCTCAAGTTCACCCCCGTTCAGTACAACGTGTACAACTTTGTAACGTGTGGATGTCTGGGGTGCGCGCACACAGGCAAGTGAGTGCACAGACCTGATGTATTATCCCCGAGGGTGAGTGGGTAAATGCAGTGGCGTTAGACTGCGTCAGTGACAGAAATAGCCGCAGGACTCGGGACCAAGCCAGGCTAGTACTGCCGCCAGCATCTGTACACACGGGTTCATCTCCCTCGGAGCTGCTGATGCTTCCTCCTCGCCTAGGCTAAATGTGTTTTTAGATTCAGCTACTCGGAATAAAGTTGCAAGTAGCACGGGCTATGGTGACCCCGTAGTGGACTCTCCTGGCAGAGGAGCGGGGCTGTAAGTTAGCTAAGTTTCCTCCTAGCTGGCTAATATTCCCTGGCTGCTCCTAACCTCATACTGTACCACTGACCCTTTAGCTCTATCGTCGTGTGTGGGTCATGCTAGGGGGGCCACTGCTATTAAGTCACGCACATCTCGCCATGGGTAGGGCTGGACTGGAGTATATTTAGCGCGAGCTGCAGGTATGTTAGGTAAAGGTGGGAACCCGGCCTTGACCAGCAAGAGGTAAGTGAAGGTAGGTGTGGGTATAGGGAGTGTGAGTATTGCACTCAGTGTTGGGGTGGTTGTGGCTGGCTCCTCGCCATGTTGATCTCTGCTCCGGCCAAAACATCACGTCAACTTGGCGTATTTACACTCGGGTGTTAAAGTAACTTTAAGCTCTTATTTTGGGTTACCTTAACCCCCGGTCTTCTTTACCTCATGACCTTGTTGCTATAACCGGCTGCAGCTCAAAATGTGTAAATATTTGGTGTGGCAGAATGGGTGTAATTGACACCGTTCAGGTATTTACACCTTGTGTCTTGATGTTTAGCGAGTATAGCCCCCTGGAGGCACGGTCTCTGACCACACCTAATTGGCAGCTTGATTAACCAGACTGTTGGTGCTTACAGCTTTTCGCCTTCTGTGGTGGCTTTAACGTGGCTTGTTAATGTACAAGCGTGTCCCAGGCTAGTTATAGCTGTCATCACTTGCTCCACATCTCTTTCCAGTCAGTTCTGTCGATTTGCCACTGTAAAAATGCACATGTTTGCATTCTGCATTTTGCACAAATGAGGCAGAGGCATATCAAACGTCACTATTACTTTGCTTTAATTTATTCAAATACGTCGCATTTTTAACGTATTGGATGATTCCCTTGTTCCTTGCCCAGTTCTTGCTATTGAGCTTATGGTATGGTACAGTAGGGACCACCTCGTGTGTGTAGAGGTGATGCCTGCTACAGTGCTGTTTAAATATCAGTTCTCCTGCTGTGGTTACCTCAAGGTCTCCAACACTTGTCTTACCCGTTCTTGTCCCGTTTCGATAGCTTTTGTTGATTATTGGAATGTCTTCCTTTAATCTAGAGTAGTGTCTAGAATGTAACATGTGGATTTCGGTTATACTTTGAAGGAGTGATATTGGAGCCAAAGAGTGCATTCTCCGCCAAATGTCCAGACAAAATAGGGAGGAGGAGTGCATGGGTAGATGGCACAAGAGTTTGGCCCGGGTGGCTCTGAGCCAGTATATGGTAGTAAACGCCTCATAAACCAGCCAATAGGGAGTGGCTTAGTGCATAGTTGAAAGTGACCTCTTGTGCCACCGTTGTGTTATTACACTTAAGTGTTATTGTCTTGAGTTAAGTATTGACGAGTGAAATGTGTAATTCACTGTGAAGTGTACATTTGCTGAATTTTGTTTTTATATTTTATTTTAATTTATATATACAAGAGCTCTTATGTTCTTGTAAAGCCACCAGCACGCGTAGCGTTTCGGGCAGGTCCTTAATCTTATTTTTCCCCTGGAATACGACCTGCCGAATCGTTTAACAACCAGGTACCCATTCACTGCTGGGTGAACTGAGGCTACAGTTAAGGATTGGTGCTAAGTTAATCCTCCCCGGCCAGGATACGAACCTAGTCCGGAGCGCTCGCAAAACGCCGGGCGAGTGTTTTACCATTGAGCCACTGGGATTGCTGATAGAATATAGTCACTGCTGGTGGACCTTGAAATAATTTGTTATTCTTTAGTAAAACAGATTTTGGCAGCGGCCAGCGCCTTGTGTATCTTCATGCTCTACCTCCACTAGTTATCATCTTTCTCCTCCACTTAACTCATCATTGCTCATCCCCCCTCCCCCGCTCCGCCCCTAAGCACCCTTAACAATCCCGCCAAACAAAAAGCCACGTGGCCGACCACCTGCTCAAACATGCTCACCTGAGACAACATTAATGACGTCGTTCATGAAACCCCGAGAGAAAATGAATCCAGATTTACCTGAGTGGTGACAACAAAGGCAGTAGACGCTTGTGATAATGATCTCAGCCACACTGCAGGCCATGCACACACACCCTTTAATGCAGATGAAGTCACAATAACTTGGCTGAAAAATGTTGACCAAACCATGGACTAGAAATTGAAGAGACGACGACGTTTCGGTCCGTCCTGGACCTTTATCCAGTCGATTGAAACGTCGTCTGTTCAATTTCTAGCGTGTGGTTTGGTCAACAGCCCTTTAGTCTGTTGAACTCCTTATATATTAAGGAGTGTAACTCACCATTAGCTTGGACATTGTATACTATGAAGGGAAAAAATTTATAAATAGGACAATTGTGAAAGAGCAATGAGGGAAGTGAGTGTTGTGGAGAGACAGGTGGTGTGAGGGAGGGGATTAGAGGGGAAGGAGGAGGGAGGGAGGGAGGAAGTTGATGAGGGGCGGGGAGGGTGAGTCAGGGAGTAGGGATGTGGGAGGGAAGATGGAGAGACACATTCTCTCCCTGTCAGGGAATGTCCCCAGCGGAAGGTATTGTCGCCCATTAAGTCTTCTGGAGCCTCCCTTACATCCCTACCCTTCCTCCCCCCTCACCCATCCTTACCCTCTCCCCATTTCTGCCCCTTCACTCCCCTGCCTCCCTAACACTACCAATTAACCCGGGCATTATGCGGCAGAAAGTTGGTATACATTATGTGTAGGTCCCCCCCCCCCCCCCTTCAACACCAGGCTAAGGGGATTAGGGTAGTTCACCTTGCTAGTGCAGTAACTATTAACTGCCGGTGGAAGGTAGTTATGTTAGTTAATAACAAGCCACATTGTCATTATTTCTCTGTGGGGAGGGGGGGGGTTGTTTACGAAGCCTTGTGTACTCACCTAGTTACATGTGTGTGTTGTATGTCATGTGTTTCGTCTCGTCGATTATATAGAGACATGAAGACTAATATAAAAGTGCGAGAGATAAGACCACGATAAGGGAGAGGTTATCAGTGGTCGGAGGGAGGCGGTGAAGGGGGGTGGTTACGAAGCATAATGATAAAGATTGTTTATAAACAACAGTAGATTGGTTGTTTACCTCTCCCAGATGAGTCGTGTTGGGGTCGATTGTCAGGGCAAGGTTGTGTCCGAAGGTGGCGCTCAGGGCCATCTTGAAGTTCTTAAGATGATTTCGGGGGCTTAGCGTCCCCGCGGCCCGGTCCTCGACCAGGTATTCTTTTTGATATCCCCCCCCCTCCCCCAAGGAAGCAGCCCGTAGCTGCTGTCTAACTTTCAGGTAACTATTTACTGCTAGGTAACAGGGCATCAGGGTGAAAAAAACTCTGCCCATTTGTTTTCGCCTTCGCCGGGGATCGAACCCGGAACCTCAGGACTACGAATCCGAAGCGCTGTCCACTCAGCTGTCAGTCCCCCTAAAGTAAGGTTTGAACCATACCTAGCGCCTGTAAATATTTTTTTGCGCAAACGCGCGCGCAAACAAGAGTCATCAGATAACCGATATCTCTGTTATCAGGTTTCAGGTGATTGAGGAAACCTGGTGGTTATCGAACCAGCTGGTTTCCAGGTTTCCGTGGCGGGAACAGAACAGGATTTCACACTCTAGGGAAGCACAGACACACACTGGCACATATGATGTAGTTTGTTACGTGTCTTCTGTAAGTGGTGGCCAGAGGCTCGTGGTGGGTCATATACACTTTAGTTTATTAGAGGAAAGTGTTCATGTTGTTGTTTTTAAGATTCGCTACTTGGAACAAAAAGTTCCAAGTAGCACGGGCTATGGTGAGCCCGTAGTTCAATGATCATGTGTTAACAGTTGTGGGGGGGGGGGGGGATTGACCTGGCAGGATGCGGTGCCCTAACTTGGAGTGGTAGTGAGGACCTGTAGGTGGAGCTGCAGGGGTCCCCGCCTCAAGGACCAGTGCTATCTTAATGTTATCTTGAGATGATTTCCGGGCTTTAGTGTCCCCGCGGCCCGGTCCTCGACCAGGCCTCCACCCCCAGGAAGCAGCCCGTGACAGCTGACTAACACCCAGGTACCTATTTTACTGCTAGGTAACAGGGGCATAGGGTGAAAGAAACTCTGCCCATTGTTTCTCGCCGGCGCCCGGGATCGAACCCGGGACCACAGGATCACAAGTCCAGCTTGCTGTCTGCTCGGCCGACCGGCTCCCTAGGGGGACCTGTATAACATGCTGTAGTCTGCCGTTAATGATGTTTAATACACTGGACTAAAGTAATTTCTTGAGGTTATAATATCACTTTGGAAAGCGGTGTAGATCACGTCTACTGTTTGCTGAGTGTATATGTGTGTGTTATATGTACCTGTATGGCCATAAGCGAGTATTTTTATTTGTTAGAGATATTTGTGTTTTTATATTGCTAAGCTGTGAGGAGACCTGACGGGCGTAGGGTCGCGGGAGCGTCAATTGGGCCGCTGGTTCGCCCGTAAGGGGTCGTATCACCGGCTGCTTCACCACATGATCTCAAATTGATGTTGCCGTTGGGTGCAATTTACCTTTTATAACGCGGCGGTAAAACAGCGCAGTTTTTATTACTGGTCCCATTAATAGTGTGTGGTGTGGGGGACCGCCAGGGGCGCGGCCCCAGTACTCCCGCCCAGAGGGAGAGGCCGGGCGGTGTTACAGCATCCAAGGATGTAGATGGAGAGCATCTAAGAGCACCCCTGTGGCTTGGTAAAGAAGGGAGATTGGTATTGCCCAAGATTGGGAGATTGGGTACCTATTTATTGCTAGGTGAACAGGTGCATTAGTTGATAGGAAATGTGCCCAGGCATTTCTGTCCGCTCGGGATTCGAACCCGGAATTCTTTATTGAGAGTTGGAAACCAACATCGAAGAATAGAACTCCCTTGGTATAATTTCTCAGTTAATGTGTGTATCGTCTCTCGCAGATTCTCCTGGTTAATATCTCTAGCTTTATATCGTGTGGCGAGGATTGTTTGGTTAATATCGCGTCTGGTTTCATCAACACTGTGAATTATATTTAATTCTTGACAACTTTTCCCTGCTGGAAACCTTCTGGAGCAAGGTGTTCCGCCCACTGTTGCCTCAGTGGTAACAGGCCAGGCCCCGAAGGGTCTTTTGACGAGTCTTGAATCATTTTCAGGTCTTGACTAGACCACACACTAGAAAGTGAAGGGACGACGACGTTTCGGTCCGTCCTGGACTATTCTCAAGTCGACAATCGACTTGAATGATCCAGGACGGATCGAAACGTTGTCGTCCCTTCACTTTCTAGTGTGTGGTCTGGTCAACATACTTCAGCCACGTTATTGTGACTCCTCGCCTGCAGTTTCAGGTCTTTCCAAGACTGGCGGGTTAACAGTGGCTGCCGGAGGGAGAAGGGTTATGGGAGGGGCGGGACTTCCTGCTGGGGGGCGGCTCTGACCTGGAATCTCCACACGTGTTTTTCTGTGCCTCACGTTAATTTAAGAGTAAAGCAAGTTTTTGTGGAAGTACGTGTTTTGTTTAGGTCTTGACAGTGTGATTTGGGCGTGGCTGACCTCTGACTGTCGTGGGCTTGGCCCGACATGCTTCTCTTGTTGCCATTTAAATGTTAAACATCGTACAAGAAGTCGTTTTTACTTAATAATTTGGGTTAGACTATGTAGAGAAACTCACAGGTGAGTGGACTTTGTCTTACGTGACGGAAAAATCTCTTCTCTACATCGTTGTGAGCTATAACTAGTAATAACTAGGTTATTACTGGTTATTATAACATGTTTCGGCAAAATATCTTCAGTCAGAAATTTTGTTGAATGATTGTTAAAATTTGCTAGAGTATTATGGCAAAATGTGATAATTCATTATCTCGGATATACATTATAATGAGGCTGGCAGTAGGCCTACATGTTGTAGCTCTCAGAAGAGATGGGGGGGGGGGGTCTTGTGGTGGCTGGGGCTGTGTCTGGGGGGTGTCCTGGGGGCTGTGCTGGTGGTGACTAGAGCTGTGTATGGGGATGTCCTGGTGCTCCGCCAATTTAATGACACTTCGTGTGTTCAGTAATGTGTGAGGTGTCTTAAGGGGTAAGGTTGACGTGTCCCTCTAGTGGGGTATATAGTGTCCAGCAACTGAACGATGCTGGGGGCTGGTTGGTAAATATCACCTCCTATATTTGGTGGGGGAATTTTGGTTATGTAACAGTTGGGATGTAAGGTACGTAGTATTATCTTGGTGGGGCATTTATCCCCCTGCCAATCCTTCGTTCAAAAATTCTGTTTTACAAGTGTGTGTTGTATTATTTGTTTCGTTGTGACTCGCAAATAACAAACATTCTTTTCTTGCAGGTAATTACGGGCGTGGTGAGGCATGGCTGGCGTTGGAAGGTAAAGTTGACATTATAGTTCTTTAGGCAGTGGTTGTTAATAACATTGGAATCTCTTTGAGTTTGTAAGTGGCTTGCGTGTGTGAAGCACATGCACGGATGAGCACTCACTGGGCGGGGGGTTTTGTAACTGGTATAAAAGTTACTGTTGAGAAATTATTATATACACACGTCTCCTGTGGCAGGTGAGTACGACGGGCTCACCATAGCCGGTGCTGCTTGCAACTTTTTGTTCCCAGTAGCTGAATTTAAAACAACAATAACAACACATTATTATACTCTCGTCACAATCGTGTACACCCCCCCCCCCCCCCCGGGCCATGCTTGCTCAAGCTGCGCCTGTGTCAGTTTTCACGCATCTTGAGATGATTTCGGGGCTTAGTGTCCCCGCGGCCCGGTCCTCGACCGGGCCGCGGGGACCGTGTTTCGGCCTGTTCAGTTGCTGGACACTATATACCCCACTAGAGGGACACGTCAACCTTACCCCTTACACAGCAAGACACCTCACACATTAGGGAACACACGAAGTGTCATAAAATTGGCGGAGCACCAGGACATCCCCATACACAGCTCTAGTCACCACTAACCCACCCCCAGGAAGCAGCCCGTGACAGCTGACTAACACCCAGGTACCTAATTTACTGCTAGGTAACAGGGGCATAGGGTGAAAGAAACTCTGCCCGTTGTTTCTCGCCGGCGCCTGGGATCGAACCCAGGACCACAGGATCACAAGAACCCGCGTACTGTCAGCTCGGCCGACCGGCTCCCTGGTCGGCACAAGGCTAGTCACAATTAGGAATTGTTTTAGTGTTGTCTGGTGTTTTATTGAAAGCGTAGAGGGCGTCACCCAGCTCCCTGGCTCCTGGCTCGCGCGGACACGAACAGAACACAATTTATTAAGGGCGGAGGTGGAGGCAATGATGGTGGGTGTGGGGTCAGGGCGTGGCAGGTCTTGTGTCATGTAGGGTGGTGTGTGGCGCCAGGGGTGTGGCCTCTCTGTAATGGCAGTGTGTGTGCCTTGGCTGATGGGTGAGTGGGATGCGTGAGGACACTCAGGATAGCAGGGTGGCGTGAGTCAGGGTATCGGGGGAAGGGGGTGTCATTTTCAAGCGTGCCTCGACACGTTTCACACAGTGGCTTGACAGTACCTGTATCGTGTCACACACTGGCTTGACAGTACCTGTATCGTGTCACACGGTGGCAAAACGGTACTTGAGTCACGTCGCACACATGTGCCAATATGTTCCACACGTCAAACGTCAAAGAGACGTGTGTTTTCACGACTCTTAGTTGTGCGGGACCGGTGATGCGTGGCAGGTGCGTGATGGAATGTGTGCTCCACCTCGTGTTATTCTTTGAGGAGCACACCAGAGCACTCGAGTACTGGGTGTAAGTGTGGTGGTGGGCAGCCCTGGACGCAGCCCTGACCACTGAGCCTGGGAGGGAAGGAAGGAATTTCCTTCCTCTAGGAAGGACATGTGTCGCCCACAGCTCCTCAAAGCTGCATCTCTAGTCTTAGTAATGACCCATAACAGTCCACACCGTGCATAGTCCACCCAGCCGCCGCCTCCTCCTCCTCAGCCTCTCATCCTACTATCCTCCTCAGCCTCCTCCTATCCATGTGTTTCGGAGATTGGGATGGACATGACTAAGGAAGAATATGTTTATAAATATTATAGACGACTGAACTGAAGACAGACGACACATGAACTGAACTATTCAACTGTTAAAGAACAAACATCATACACAATGACTGTTTCACACATGTATAAACAGCTTTGTTTCGCAAACATTGTTCACCTCTAATAACAATAATTTCTATTAAATAGATACAATAGACAAAGACCTATGAACAAAATGTGTTGCTATAATTTTAAATTGAAAATAAAACAAAATAATGGTGACCCCCCATAATGTTGTGTTCATCTCCTCTCATTACAACACGTCCAGGCCAACGCTGCCAGCAAGTCCGGGTGTATTCCATCATAGTGTATTACGTCAGCTGGACACAGGGGCACCAGCCCCGGTAATTATGGGAACATCCACCATAGTTTAGATGATCTAACCCCCCCCCCCCCACCTGTCACCCATACACCTCTGCCATATCTCTCACTTCCATCACCATCTATCCGTGGTTGGGGGGGGGGGGGTTGCATGCTCTGAGGACTCGTAGGGATCGAACCCATCCTCTTAAAAGTTACGTCGCTTTTCGCTCGTATGCGCCACGGCCAAATAACGACATAATTCAATAAGAAAATTGATTTTGCATTATTTTTTTTTTCTAAAACAGCAAGTTAAGGGTCCTGTGGTAGGTTAGGAGGACAGGAAGTTCTCCTAAGGTTTCTTAGCGTCTCGAAAACCGTTAATTAAAACTTTCCTCTCCTAACCTAACAGCCTAAGCCAGAGGACCCAAAACAAAAAACGGGACAGTACGTCACTTTCGTGAGCTGATTTCATTTTGAATTATGTAGATTTTTAGCCCGAGTGTCGCATACGAGCGAAAAGTGACGTAATATTTAAGAGAACGGGTTGCGTGGAGCTCCCATTCTGACCAGAAGATAGAGAACGAGACCGCGAGTATTTCAAGCCCGTCAAGTCGTTAGTAATGTTCATATATGACTCCTCATATTTCTCACCATTTGGGGTGCCAAGCCGAAACTGTTTACAATATTTAGTTGTGGTCTTGGACTGGACTGTCTGCTGCGCAGTGTCCTTGAGTTATGTTATTGTATTTATTCTGTGCCCGTGGCCCTGGTACTCGAGACGTCAGCCTTCGGGTTCAACTTTCACCCCAGTATTCAACCTCACTCCCCCCCCCCGACCCCCTCACACTCTTCCCCCCCCCCACTCTTCCCCCCCCCCACTCTTCCCCCCCCCCACTCTTCCCCCCCCCCACTCTTCCCCCCCCCCACTCTTCCCCCCCCCCACTCTTCCCCCCCACTCTTCCCCCCCCCCCACTCTTCCCCCCCCCCACTCTTCCCCCCCCCACTCTTCCCCCCCCCACTCTTCCCCCCCCCCACTCTTCCCCCCCCCCCACTCTTCCCCCCCCCACTCTTCCCCCCCACTCTTCCCCCCCCACTCTTCCCCCCCCCCCACTCTTCCCCCCCCCACTCTTCCCCCCCCCCACTCTTCCCCCCCCCCACTCTTCCCCCCCCCCACTCTTCCCCCCCCCCCCACTCTTCCCCCCCCCACTCTTCCCCCCCCCCACTCTTCCCCCCCCACTCTTCCCCCCCCCCACTCTTCCCCCCCCACTCTTCCCCAGGTTCTCCCGCGTCATATCCACTCCTTCCCTCTCTTTGCTTCCTCGACCAACAAGACATTCAGCTTGTTCTTCAAGTATTTAGCCACAAGTCGTACTCTTTCTTAGCCCCACACAGCTGCTGTAGTCACACCACAGCTGTCATCTGGTCACTGTGTAATCCGAGGCCGGTAATCCTAGGCTTTTCTATTAGGCCTGTTCCTGACAGTGTATTTCAGGCTGATGAGGGCGAGGCAGTTGGTGAGCGGCATTACGGAGCGGGGTGAAAGTTGGTCACGGGTCAACCACAGCACTCCCCAGACTCACATACCACAACACTCCCCAGGCACACATACCACAACACTCCCCCCAGGCACACGTACCACAATACTCCCCCCAGGCACACATACCACAACACTTCCCTGGAACATCCTGGTTGTCATGGCTACGAGGACACACAGGCTCACAGGTCAGGCAGTCACCAGGGAGCATAGGCTCACAGGTCAGTCACCCAGGATTAGAAAAACTCTGGAACTGGTGAACAGGTAATGAAGAAGCCAGCCACAATTAGACACTCATCAGCACAGTCACGGTGGCTCATCACACCACTCATACTCATCACTCCAGTGCGTGTGTCCTGAGATAAGCCGCCCGAAGATGCCTCTCTTGATTGGCCCTCACGAAAGCATAACCAGTTTGTATATTTGGTGTTGACACACTCCTATAACCTGCAAATACACAACCTAAGTCTCCCTGTTTTCAGCTTGTTACAACTTGTAATAAAGTTGTTACATCTTGTTATGACGTTTTTATGACGAGTTTGAACGTTGTTACAACTTGTTAGGTGTTAAAACTTGTTAGAATGTTGTATCAACGTTGTAGTTTCGTCGTGGTGTGTGTGGTGGGTGGGCACACTGGTCCGGGGGTGCTCCGTGTACCTGAAGCAGCGGGTCATCAGGCCCCGGGGATCGATGCCCCGTGGCTGAGCTTCCTTCCGTGTTGGTCAGCTGATCATAATCTACACGACATGCCTAGCGCGCACCCTAACAGTTTACTCAAACGTTGCTCTTTTATTACGGAACTCAAGTCATTGTTTGTACCAAGTGCCGTGTAATTATCCAGTGTAGTGAGAGAGAGGAAATTGATGGGTATTGTTCCAAGTTACTGAGATGTCATTATACAGTGTAAGTACTAATGTGGCACTCATTGTAAGTAGTAAGTGCTTTGGAGGTGTTAATGAAGCACACTCTTGAACACCGTGAGAGGTCGGCCAGTTATGCCCCTAATGTGTAGCGTCTTGCAGAGTCGTGTTGAAAGGTCTTGGCCATTTGATATCGACAGAGTTCTCTCTCAGCATAACTATTGCACCTCTGCTTTTCGGCGGAGCTATTTTGCACATCCTGCCATGTCTCCTGGTCTTATGTGGAGTTATTTCCGTGTACAGATTAGGAACCAGCCCCTCTAATATTTTCCATTTGTAAAATATTCTATATCTCCCTTCTGGGGTGAGGAATAGACAAGGTTGACAAGGACAGCCTACTTATGTTCAAATTGAGAGCAAGCAGGACAAGAGAACATGGAAGCAGAGTCCCATGAACATGGAACCCTTGCTCTGTGGAGGTGGAATATTCGGAAATAAATAGTTGAGGAAACCACCTACATTATTAGCTTACCATAAGACCAGGTTCCACACACAATTTTAAGGTCAGGAAAGCTGAACTATAATGCAGGAGGTACAACAAGGCAAGTAGTCGGAGGCATAGAGAAAGCAGTGACTTGAGAGCTTGGTCCACCAGGCTGTTGCTTGGAGTGGGCCTGCGGGCCGCTCCAAGCAACAGCCTGGTGGACCAAACTCTTGAAAAGTCAAGCCTGGCCTCGGGCCGGGCTTGCGGAGTAGAACAACTCCCAGAACCCCATCAAGCAGACCTCAATTCCCCGTAGGTGATAGGTAAGCACTATCACCCCCGCTGCCCCCAGATCATCCCTGTAGCCTGCAGTGTTACAGCTCCATCCGTTCATTGCTAATTCCCCTCTCTCCCATCGCTCCCCTCCCTATTGTCTCTCTTTTCCCGGCTCCTCATCCTTTCGAAAGTAATCTGCATTTCTCCCTATTTCTTCATTATCCACGTCCGTTTCTGTCCCCTCACCGCCTCTTCCCCTTCCGGACCATCATTTCCTCCCATCTGAGAATTCCCATTCCCGATAATGTGTGGTTCCTGCAGTTGATGCAATAATTGTTGATCACTGGCGCGTGGGGGGGGGGGGGGTGTTCCTCCACACCATTCTTCCCCTCACTCCTTCCCCTCTACCCCTCACTGTCCTCACCCTCATCCTTCCCCTCAGCTCTTCGTAACTGAGGGTAGACGCACCCACTGAGGCCGTCCCTGCCACACTAATACACCCACCACAAGCCTGCTACACCTGCCTACACCTGCCTACACCCAGCGTGGCTCCCTCCCACACCCTCTTGGTCCACACCACAACGCACCTTCACCTACACTTACTAAGAAGTTTGCCTGTGCAACAGACGGAGCGGAACTCCAGACGAGAAGTTGGAGAGAAAGCGCTCAGAAGAATTGACATAGCAATTCACAATACTGTCTAGTCTTACTTTGGAAAAAGATGGTACAGTATATGAACCGACCAATTGACTGGAGATAGTGGATTGTTTACGAAGGAGAAAGTAGGAGGGTTGGAAGGAGAGTAGTAACGGAGGGAGCAAGAGAAAGCTGAATAATGGCCACAGCGTTCCCGGTGGTGCAGTGGTAACACAATCGCAGGTCGCCTCGCCAGGGAGTAGGTTTGGGTTAGAGTCCATACCAGGGAAGATTCGATTGACTAGGCGCCATTCTTTTTAACTGTTTCTCTGTTCACCCAACAGTAATTGGGTACGTGGTTGTAAACCGATTGGAGGGGTCGCGTTCCAGGGAAAACTTGCGGGTAAGGCTTAATAACATGGCAAGGGAGAGCTGGCCTACATGATTCAGAAATCGTTTGTTCCTGTACCCACCTACAGTTGAAGCTCTGTGATGGGGTTTGCTTCCACCACTTTGCTTTACGCATTCTATTTCCTCTTAACTCGTACACTTAACACAATATTTCGACTGTGCATCTGGCTCATTCGGGTACGCCTGTGTCCCATGTGTGTCCACCTCCATGTACTAGTCTGACGTCTGCCAGGTCAGTTGTCACACAATGCGCTACACAATAGGCTTTCGGTTGTGAAAGCGCAATAGGTTCGTTGGTGTTTCTGGAAGGTGGAGCGTAGTAAGCGAGGCTGGTAGAGGAGGGAGCTTCCCTACTGATGTCTGGCACACACATGACTTCGCCATAATAGTACATCAGGAGATAATGGTCCTAAGAGTGTCCAGTGAAGGGGCGGCGGACCACAGCACCCGGACCAATGGCCTGGATCACCCCCCCCCCCCCCCCCCCCACTCCCTTAAAGTGATTTGTTACAGTAACTCTTGACGTGAGCGTAGGCCGACGACCTTGCCAATGGAGGCCCAGACAAGGAGAGAATAACAATTCCGACACGGCTAGGCTGTGTTGGCGGGGTACACATGGACACGGCTAGGCTGTGTTGGCGGGGTACACATGGACACGGCTAGGCTGTGTTGGCGGGGTACACATGCCCTGAAAGTCCTGGTCTTGGAGGCACCATGACCACGGTGATCAAAAATTTGATTGCTAAATAACTGATCTGGAGCGAGTATGAACACAATAATTTATAAAGTATTGATAAATAATAAATCTTTGGTATGATATAAACACAATATTCGTTCAATGTTCGGGTTTGGTTTACGTGGATCTGAAGAAAATAGGTTTTTGTGATTAAATTGGACCACAAGGGTCTTATTAGGTCACAAATTAGGATTTGTGACCTAATAAAATCCTTAAACCCTACTAAGTAATTCAGTTCATCCTCCTGTTGTGGTAGTACTTATAATAACGATGGGGACCATAATATATATTCCGACATACAACGAAATTAGAACGTAGAAATCTGAACTATTGAGTTGGACAAACCGGAAAACAAATAGATATAAACTACCATCTTGGGATAGTTTATATATAATTATTTAATTACAAGTCTCTGGCCACATTGGGGAGTAAATGGCTATAATGGATCCTTTGGCACAAGTGGTACCTTTGGCCACAGTAGGGCGTGGAGGGGGGGGGGATGACCTCTGGCGACCATCGGGACTTCAAATGCCACAATTTTCCTCTGGATTGTGAAATCGAACCGCACAATATTCCCACCTGGATAAGGTGCTGTTCCAAGGAGGAAGATGATGCGAGTGGTGGTTTTAAGTGAAAGAATTTGGAGGGTGTGAAGCGAGATGGGAAAGTGAGCGAACGCTCGACTTAGAAGGGAATGGGGAGGAAATATCTTAGAGGGGAATGACCATAGCAGGAGACCACTGTCGTCAAGGATGAATTGCTACCATATTGACTAGTGCTTGTTAGACGTCTTCGTGGTTACAGTAATCACAAGAAACTTTTATTTTGTATAAACATATTTTGGTTCGGGTTGATGGGATATTACGGTGGGTAATCACGAGGCCGCCAGCGAGTGAGCTCAGGCTATCGTTAATGTGCTTTGATAATTGTATTCACGTTTTTACCTTATTAATTTAAAGACTGATACACGCGTTCGCCGCCCAAGTCCCTTGAACTCATAGATTATAAATGGCTTAACGCCCAAACAGCGTGTATTAACTCTATCCAGTTACGAAACAAATGTAGCCAGTGAAGTGAACATTTGGGGATAAGTTTTTTTTTTTTTTTTTTTTTTTTTTCTTTTTTTTTTTTTTTTATTTATTATTATTATTATTATTTTCTACCACAGACGTGGCCACACATTTACAATGCTAACCAGCATATATACATTTTCTTCTGGCAAAGGTGATTGGCGTATTGACTTGTACCCAGATCGTACTACAGAAACATTTATAATGATCCTTGTCACTTGGTTACCTCTAGAGATGGACATTTGTGTAGATAGTATAAATGATCCACATAGTTCCACGTGGTTCACATCTGCGGTGAATCACGCCATTGGCGGTGGTGTTTTACCATCGACTACCATACGTTTTGCCATCGTATGAGTCGCAGCCTGGTTGATCAGGTATCCTTTGGAGGTGCTTATCGAGTTCTCTTGAACACTGTGAGGGGTCGGCCAGTTATGCCACTTGTGTTTAATGGAAGCGTGTTGAACAGTCGCGGGCCTCTGATGTTGATAGTTCTCTCTCAGAGTACCTGTTGCACCTCTGCTCTTCAACGGAGGTATTCTGCAGGATGTGCAGAATGCCTCCCGCCAACACTGCTGGTGACGATGTTCTCTTGGCTCGGGTCCAGGGTTGCCAGATTGGGCTACAAGTAGCGAATTGGGCTACTTTTGAGAGCCCCACGCTCCCAAATTTTTAATTTCGTTACTTGCGACTTTTTGGGCTAGTTTAAACGCAAGTTGGGCTACTTTGGGCTATTAATATTAAGAAACTCAATGATTATTTATGCTTTAATAATATAATCTGTACAAATCACAGCAGTCCAACAACCTGATTGACTAGACCACTTACCGCAGGAGAGCCCTGGTCAGAGACCGGCCCCTGGGGACGTTGATCTTAGGAACCTTTGAAAGAAAAAGTAACCGCAAGGCAAGGTAATCCTCCCCAGGGCAATAGATTTCCCAACCTTAATTGTTAATAATACTTCATCCCAAGAGCTACACCTGGTTCCACAGATCTTCATTAAGGGGAGAAAGTTATCTAGAAATTTCCAGATTGATAAATGATGGGAAAGATCCCTTACAGTTAATACCTTTGTCAGGAAGACGATGGTTGGCAAGGAGCGGTAGTGTAAAGCGGCCGTTTGATCAGTGGGGTTCTCTAACAACTCATTACCAAATAGCTTTTTCCTCTTGTGATAAATATGTTGCAAGGCAACTATTTTCAATGTACGCTGGTCCCTCCAATAAGCTATATTTCACATGTCTCAAACCAATCCTAAATGATTTTGAAAGGATGAATTTACTTTATCAAAAGATGAAGCAGATCAGAATAGCCTTCACACTCTTAGAAAACTTCACTCTTGGAATACTCAGAAGAATCTTTCGTCCTCATCATGCAAAGCTTCATGTTAATTTGGACTACATTTCTATGTATCTGCCCCTGGAGAAAGTTGACTTTGGTTACGAATTTTCAACACTTCTGGCCACTAACAGACAAAGCAATTTTACAACCCAGGAAAAGTTTCAAAATGTTCAAGAAAGATGCGATAATTTTTTTAATGAAAGCTTGCAAATAGTTTCTTTCTGGTATTCTAAGTAATGTTGAAACTATAAAAAAAGGTGAAAAATCTGTTACCTATCATATGCCTTAGCTTACATGGCCACCATTTTCGGAACTTCCGATAGTATTAGCTGACCAATCTAAGCTTAGTGAAATTGAAAGTCAGTGGCGCCTACTGTTAACCATTGACTAGTCCAACATTTGTAAGGGACAAATTCAGACATCTGAATCGTCATTTTAGACCAAGACATTAACTGTCAAGAACACTGCTGGCGATCCCATACTGATTGATCTCGCTGAGTTTGTGTTGAAAATATACAGCTTGCCAATCAGTAATGCCCTGGTTGAACGGATATTTTCGAGAGTAACGTCTGTGAAAACTAAACTGAGAAATCTTGAATGGGAATGGGACTTGAGCTTTTGACATCAGTCTTGAGAATCAAAACATATCTTGAAGAAAATGTAACTTGTTGCTCGTCATTTGAACCACTCATGTCAATGCTTAAATATGAGTCTGCAATATACAAGAACGAGGTTGTGGATGCAGATCAAGATCTTGGTAATCTTCAACTGTAAAGACGTGGAAGGACTTCACACCCATTAAGCTTCAAACAGTAAATATTGGTAAGTTATCATATTGGTTAAATATATATATATGCAGAGGTAATGTTATTAAAATAATTAAAATCGTTTAATGTACTCTATATTTCACAACAGATTACTTTGAAACCCGTATCAGTCACTAAACAAAAAATTGGGCTACTCTTATTACAAATTCGCTACTTTTAGCAGTTTGAATCTGGCAACCCTGCTCGGGTCGCTCTGTTGAAAATACATAATTATATATTATATATATGATAATATAATCCTTGTGTACAAGGATTATATTATGATCATCCAGGGTGGCCACAGCCTTGCCCGGAGCCACCCACCCCACCCATAATCCCTTCATTCACAAGTTCCAGGATCCACCGCCACCCGTAACAACTCATCTTCCCCCAGCCATTCACTAGTTCCATGTTCACCCCCCCCCCCCTATGTCCCCCCCCCCCAGTATCACCCTCCCCATTTACCCTGATGGAAGAGAGAGATATCTCCTGCTTTAACATCGGCTCTAATTTCCGTTCCATTCTATTATTAAAATGGAACGGCATTTGAATTTCACATTCAAGAAGACTTATCTTAATTTATTTCTTCACGGAGAATTAGTGAGGTTCTCAGAAAGCAAAAAATCCCAAGACAGCGCAGTCTCACAATTTTTTGTTTAAATCCGGTAAAAGATGGGCTCCAGGATCCACGAGTGCTATGGGTTCGCCTTGAGTGAAAAAGTGTGAAGGAATTTGAGAATTTAAGCGTCGAGGTGGTATCGGGTATTATATTGCCGACTCTGGCAAGAGGCCTCGTGTCAGGGAGAAGTGGGAGTTGTTAGGGCCGTTGTAATGTCAGGGTTGAGGAGAGACCTGATCATTCTCAGGGTATGGGGGGCGTTCACGCGTGTTTCATAATAAAAGGCTCTTATGTTCACTAGCGTTTTTTGTTGCTGTGGGATTATTTCTTCGCTTTGTGGGTGGCTGAGGGTTTGGTCTGGTGCGCTCGGCGGTATAGGTCAACAGGTCTGTGGTGGTTTACCTGGAGCATACCTGGAGAGGGTTCCAGGAGTTGTGTTCCCCGAGCCCGGCCCCTGGCCAAGCTGGGATTGTGATAGCTTGGTTCAATAGGTTGTTGCTTGGAGCGGCCCGCAGGCCCACATATCCACTACAACCCGGTTGGTCCGCTTCCTTGTTGCCGAAACTTATCTAATTGCTTCTTGTTCAAGTCCACCTTTGTTCAGGCAATATTTCTAATGCTGATGATGTTAAGTCAGTGCTCTCTGTGCCTGTGGCACCTCTACTCCTCACTGTTATATTCTGCATTTCCTTCCGTGTCTTTTCCTCCAGTGTGTTGTTATTTTACTGTGCAAATTTGGGACCTGGCCCTCCAGTATCTTCCTTGTATATATTATTTGATACCTTTCTCGTCTCCTTTCCAAAGAGTACATTTTGAGAGCTTTGAGACGATAATTTACATATTTTATCGTTTCTATGCGTGCCGTATATGTTCTCTGTATTCCCTCTAATTCAGAGATCTCTCCCGCTCTGAAATTTGGAGTGAGTACCGAGTAATACTCAAGACGGGACAGCACCAGTGATTAAAATAGTGGTTAGCATTGCTGTGGGGTCTCTGGATTAGAACGTTCTCATAATGCATCCTATCACTTTCCTGGCCGCCGCTATATTTGCTTAGTTATGTTCACTAAATGTCAGGACGTCAGACGTCATAATTCCCAAATCTTTTACAAGTTGGTTTCCTTCTATAATTGTCCGATTGTGTCCTGTACCCTGTGACCTGTACCCTGTGTTTTGTTAAATTTCCTCGTTTCCACTATATCTAATTACCTGGAACATGTCACCGTTAAACATCATGTTATTTTCAGTTGCCCAATCGAAGGCTTTATTATTATCTGCCTGTAGTTTTTCAGCGTCTTCTACAGAAGAAATTTTCATGCCAATATTTATATCATCTGCAAAGGATGACACGAAGCTGTGACCAGTATTTTTGTCAATATCCAGCAGCTCCCCCTTGTTTTGGTAGTACTTAAAGTAACGATGTATATATACCACAGTAACGAAAATTATACCAGTACTGACGAAATTAGGACGTAGAAATCGGCACTATTGAGTGGGACAAACCGGAAAACTATTTATTACTTGTGTTGTTTTGACAAACAACATAACCTTCCAAGGCCAAATACACGATATCTGAAGTCTAATATAATACGTATGTGTGCTATACCAGGTCTAGAAATAGTTAACTTCATTTTGCTTTTAATTCCCTAATAGTCAGTATACTACAACTGTATCTAAAAACTATGTACGTACGAATTCGTGACTATTGACAATCGTCGTAATAGGTACTATCTAAACAGGAGGATGGGTTGCAATATATGATACCAGAATGTGAAATATCAGCGGTGCAAGGACTGTGTCCTGGGGTACAGAGCTTTTAACTGCACTTGGGTTTGATCTTATTTAACTGACCTTCACTCTCTGTATTCTGTTTGACAATAAGTTGAAAGTTCAACGCCCCACTTTACCTGTTATTCCTATTGATCTTATTTTATGGGCTATCACTCCATGGTCACATTTGTCGAATGCCTTTGTAAAGTCTGTGTATATAATATCTACATTTTATTTTTCTTCTAAGGCTTCTATGATTTTGTCATAGTGGTTGAGTAACTGTGACAGGTAGGATCTTCCCGCTCTAAATACACGTTGACCTGGATTCTGTAGTTCATTATTTTCCATAAAACTGGAAATTTGATTCTTAATCACAGTTTCAAAAACTTGTATTATATGTGATGTTAATGCAACTGGTCTATATTTTTTGCCAAAGCTTTACTACCCCCCTTGTGCAGAGGAGCTATATCTGATGATTTAAGTGATGCTGATATCTCCCCTGTATCCAGGCTCTTTCTCCGTATTACACTGAGCGCTCGCGCTACTGGTACTTTACATTTCTCTATGAATATTGAATTCCATAAGTTAGGACTTCTGGCAACCCCGACCAGCCTATGTTTATCCCGTACCCTAGACCATTCCCTCTGCCAATTTGGATGAGGTGTAGAGTTAAACGTCTGTCCTCCAACTTAGGACACAGCCATCCTTTTATGGTAAATATTTTAATACCTCTCCCGTCTCCATTCCAGAGAGTACATTTTGAGAGCGCTTACAGGGGTAAATGTATTTAACAGACAGTTATGAATATAATTTTAGAAAGTGAATTTGAATTCCATGAGCATCGGTTGACTAGATGAGGAAGGCAACTTGGAGATGTCTATAGATAGATATAGTTAGTCAGCGGGAATGTCTGGCCTCTGATACTGGTGTTCTTGGGTATACATTTCAATCATCTCCAACAGGTAACTAATGGAGATGATTCTGTGTCTGTGTGTGTGTGTGTGTGTGTGTGTGTGTGTGTGTGTGTGTGTGTGTGTGTGTGTGTGTGTGTGTGTGTGTGTGTGTGTGTGTGTGTGTGTGTGTACTGACTTGTTTGTCTATGTGTGTACTGACTTTGTGTGTATTCTCCGGCAGGATCCGCACAGTTCGTCGAGCAGCGAGTCGGAAGATGAACCGGTGAACAAACTGCGCCGGTTGTCGACTTCGTCAGTGTCGTGCGGGTCATCGTCCTCGTCGTGCGGCTCCCCGTGCCCTTCGCCGTGCTTCGACTACCGCCCTCGACACACCCATCGCTCCAGATCGCGACGCTGGGTAGCCTATGACTCCAACCTGTCGGAGGCTGGCTCATACATCGAGGTAAGGGGGAGTCCTCGCTGGTGGACGACCCGTCGGCAAACTCTGCTTCTCTACCAAGTACAATAAGAACTATTATATTATGTATGTCTGTGTTGAGAGCGGCGCTGCAAACCGTGATAAGTTCCTTGGTATTACTTTTGTCTTTTGGGGTAGAAAAACTGTGGCCAGCTGGCATAAATTAGGGCTCCGTGTCCATGAATTTTGTCACGCCCGTGTAATGTAGGAGTTCTCTTCTGTAGCCAAGTTAAAATAACTTGTACAACCCCTAGAGGAGAGAGAGAGCAGAGGGGGACTTGATCACAATATACTAGATACCGTGCGGATTACACAAGGTGGACAAGGACGATCTTTTTACATTTGGTTGGGTCATTTAAGGGTGTTAAAAGATAAAATGCATACCTAATAGTATCTCTTATAAGCTCAGTAGTGGTGTTACATAGTCTCTGGGGTGCGTGTCTCTTGATGAATCCCCATTAGCACTGTTGCATGACGATATATTAGTGGTGACAAAACTGTGGACACAAATATATACTTGTTATATTATGATAAACATTTCATTCATTTGTTTTACTTCAAGGAAGAAATGGTGAACCATCAGAATGTTTAGATATGTCTAGAATAATGTAATTTTCAATTATATTTTTTTCCTGTAAGTGTTAGTGAAGAAGGCAGCTGGCTATAGACACGGGAACTTTGTGTAAATGTAAATAGTACAGAATAGTGATCCCCGGGCCATGGCCGACCGGGGATTGGGGCCGAAGTCAAGAGATACTCTACATAGATATTGGAGACAGCGCTTAGTTGTTCCATGAACCCAGTGTAAGCTGCAGGTGCCAGTGGTGACCACCAATGTCAGTGGGCTATTGACTGGTGTTACAAAAAGCAGGTTACTTGCCTCAGTGTTGCTGTGCCCAGTTGGGGATAATGTGACGCTGTAACTCTTGGGCGGTGGGACTGGTTTAAGAGCTCTCGCACACTAATCCTTGTTTGGGGGCTTGACCAACGTGGTATGACCACGGTGTCTATATTGGCGGGATGCAGTATGTCCAGCATTGTGTTAGTATGCGCTGCTGATAACACATGATCTTATCGCACATTTTTCTCACCTAATCTACCAATAGCATACATCACAGCTGCCTCGGGTACTTCTCTTACTCAGTCTACCTTATTTTTTATCTGGTTGCTGCTTCACTATACCTGTTTCATTTGCCATACACATACACACTATTTATATTAACTAGCTCTTGTATTCATTACTCTGGGTTTGTTATTTAAACACTTCATTTCTCATTTAATATTTGTTCATTGTGATTTTTTTTGTCAATGTGTTGGTTTTGGGTTTTATTGCTTACACTGTAGAGCTTTACTGTGGTCCTCTGGTCCCTGTTGGAATGTGTTATTTCTTAATGTGATTATATCAATAGAAACACCTTGTGTTTATGATAGCTTCTTGGTTCACAAGTTTTGTGTTTTATTTTGTCTATGTTCACGACTTTGTACTCTACCTGTGTACTCTCGCTTTCCACCACCTGTGTACTCCCACCACCTGTGTGCCCCCACCTCCCACCACCTGTGTACTCCCATCTCCCACCATGTGTGCTTTCTGCACTCTACCACTTGAGCATGTACTCTTCACATAATGTGTGCCTGGGGGAGGGCAAGTGTGTGTGTGTGGTGTTGGGGTTGTGAAATGTTGGAGGGACGTGAGTTATTTCCTGCACCCTGACTGTTTAATTCTGCTCCACACCGTCACAGATCGCACCGCCAGCCTCATGCAGCAGTCCAGCTCATGAGTCCAAGGTAAACCAACTTTTCTCTCGCACAGCTGCCTGCTGCTCCTGCTGCTGCCTGCTGTCACTATCCTCACCCCGCTTACCTTTGTCTTCTGCTTTGTACTGCATGACTACCGCTGGTTCCTTAACCCGTAAGACCTGTATTATGTGTCGTTAACTGTTGGTTAATGTTGTGTTTTAATCCATTTAACTGTTGGTTAATGTTGTGTTTTAATCCATTTAACTGTTGGTTAATGTTGTGTTTTAATTCATTTAACTGTTGGTTAATGTTGTGTTTTAATCCATTTAACTGTTGGTTAATGTTGTGTTTTAATTCATTTAACTGTTGGTTAATGTTGTGTTTTAATCCATTTCTTTTTAATAGTAGTAGTAGTAGGCATCCATCAGTCTCGGGAGACTATGGAGTTGTGCTCTGGATGTCGGTCTGGAGTGGCCTCTCCAGGGCGCAAAGCCAGCGTAGGTTAATAACTTTTATGGTAGGTTGATTCATTCTTAAGTGCTCAAGTTATTGCTCTTTAGACTGATTTGTCAAGGCTACTTTACTCCTTGTTCGAAACATAATTAATATTGGCAGTACCCGAACCATACTTGGTTTGATACTACTTTGTCTTTTTCAAATAATGATAATGTATATTGTGTGTGTGAGGAGAGGACGGTTGTATGTATGTATGGAGCGGGGGGGGGGGTGACTGTGGACACGTTGAGGGAGTATGTGGGGGGAGGAATCATGGTGTCTGAATAATAATAATAATAATAATAATAATAATAATAACAATAACAATGCTATATGTTACTGACTGACGTCTAAAAGGTCCTTAAATAGGACGGTTAATAGGTCGGTTACATTGACAAAGAATGGGATGTATGGTACAACACATTAATACTAGCATAATATGAGCCTACACATCCATTAACACACACGTGACTGATAACAGGTATGAGTGCACACTTGCACAGTGTGTGGGGGGGGGAGGTGTGTGCTTAGATAATGTGTGTGTGTAGATAACTTGTGGTGAGTGAGGACGTGCACGTTGACAGTGAGCCAGTGTGACCCTGGCTCACCAGGGTGCTGGTGGCTCATGTGTCCCGCTGCTCGTGTGTACAGCACACTACAGATGCGCGCATGCGGCTAGTCCTTGCATGAACCGCGCATATTGCCTGGTCGCTCGCATGCAAAGACCGGCTGTTTTAAGGTCGAATTGTTTACTAACTTGATTTTAACATTTATGTGCACGTTGAAAAGTATAGATATGAGATTGATGTACGCATGTGACGAGGAAACATGTCTATGAATGATGTATTAAGCTACGTTCTGCTCTGGTGTCTTCAGGATGACTACGTGTGTGTGAGTGGGGAGAGCGAGTGTGGTTTGGCGACGCCCCTGCCAGCCACCCCCTCCACACTGCCCCATCCAGAACCAATGGTGGTGGAGCCCGAGGACCAGCCCCTCGCCGCTACACCCACCACGGCTGTCCAGGACGTTCCTGACGTCGGCGAGAGCTCCTGCAGGAACTTGGCCGCGGCTGCGCAGGACCACGACATGGTGGGTAGTGCCGGCCTGGACACAGTGCGTGTTCGCTGTGGTCAGCAGTCTCCAGCAGACATTCTGGCAGAGGTCACCATGATCCATGACACTGCTAAGCCTTCCACTGTCACTACCGCAGCTGCCACTTCCACTGACCACGAGATGGAGAATGTGAATCAAGTGAACGGTAACAGCCTGGTGTCTCCCGCAGCCACTGAGGACTCCGGCCTTAACCTAAGTTCTCCTTTAACTGAAATGTCTGGCAGCAGCGAAGTGAGTCCAATAAGGGATTCGCCCTCCAAGACCAGCTGTACTAACGTTGAGCGGCCCTCGCCCAACTGCGCCACGTTTGATTTCAAGCACCAAGACACTGACACCGAAGAAGCCGCCACCAATACCACCACCAGCACTGCCACCGCCGCTTGTCAAGCTAATCTCAACCTGGTTGACTGCGACCCCTCCAGGAACCGCGTCTACCAGATCCGTCGGCGAGCCATCAGCACGGTGCGCCGCGTGTCCGCCCGCACCAGGCTCGAGTTCAGTGGTGACGAAGAGGTTGATCAAGAAGCCCTCCAAAGAATTATAGACACGGCTGTGCCCGATGACCTGGATTGGCTTAACTCAAACATGCCGAGTGACATCGATTTTAGTGAGGAAGAGGAAGTGGTGGGTCATGAGCATATGGACACTGGCAGCGATGGCGGCACTCAGCAGCAGCAGCAGCAGCAGCAGCAGCAGCAGCAGCAGCATGCACCAGAGCAGCACGAGACACAGCGAGCGATCAGTAAAGAGTCACTCACCAGGCTGGTTTGTGACGCAGAACGCCTGGTACGGGAGCCAATGGAGGGTGATGAACCACCTCCAATAGTCTCCCCACGACCACATCAGCTGCCGCTGAACGGCGTCTCTGGGTACAGCGGAGTGAGCAGCAAGCAGGCGCGAGTGAAGCAGTGGATCGCTACCCAGCGTCGCGAAGTGCGTCTTTCCGCCACCTGCGTCCTGGACTCGTGCGACGCCTCAGGAGAGCTCACTACCGGGGAGAGCGACGTAGAGACGGCATCATCCGATGACATGGACGCCTCCACCGCTACACACCACGCCACCTCCACCAGAGGCTCCATGCGGGGCTCCCAGAAGGGCTCCTTGAGGGGTTCCCGTGACCCGCTTCCCTCGGCCGACAACACTCCGACAGCAGATAAGATGACAGTCGTGCCACAGCCACCCGCTGCCGACGCCTCGCAGACCAAGGTAATTAATATAAGTTCTCACCATCCATCGTCGTACCCAACCACTTGGACTGGACGGTAGAGCGACGGTCTCGCTTTGTGCAGGTCGGCGTTCAATCCTCGACCGTCCAAGTGGTTGGGCACCATTCCTTCCCCTCGTCCCATCCCAAATCCTTATCCTGATCCCTTACCAGTGCTATATAGTCGTGATGGCTTGGCACTTTACCCCTGATAGTTCCTTTCCCTTTTTGTTTTTCTTTGTCAAGGTGCCACATAGTCTTCCCGGCTTGGCGCCTTCTTTGATAATTACTTATTAACTTTCCTCTGTCAAAGGTGGTTATGCGAAACCGAAAGCGGCGTTCGGGCGAGCAGAGGCCGTGGAGTGTGAGTGAGCTGTACCAGCTGGCCACCCGCCTGGACATGGCCCCGTACTCCGTGTCGGAAACTGCGCTCCATAACCTGCTCTCCGCCACCCCGGAGACCCCGACCAACGACAACCAGGCCTTGTGAGTACTACTACTACTACTCTCCACAATTCGGAATTCAGACTGATAGAATGAGGTACACAGGTCAACAATTATCATTATCGCTAAGCCAATATGGCTGTATAGCATGTGGGAAAGATGGAAATGAAGGGGGCAGGTTGTTGTTATAGTTACTCGGAACAAGTTCCAAGTAGCACGGGCTATGGTGAGCCCGTAGTGGACTTACCTCGCACAGGAGCGGTCAAAAGGGGAAGGAGGTAGGCAAGTTGGTGGACTGAGGTCAGAGTATATGTAGGAACGCTGCCCAACCTACTGGCAGCTACAGCCCCGCTTGTGCCAGGTAAGTCCACTTCGGGCTTACCATAGCCCGTGCTATTTGGAACTCTTTGTTCCCTGTAGCTGAATCATTAACAACAAACCTACTGGATCATTGGGGATGAAGCTCTGACCTTGTAAGAAGCGGGGCCACGATCCTTTAAAATTTATACATATAGTAAATTATTAGAAAAATACAAATTTTTCGTATTATATTTTGTAAAGCATATTCTTCATTCTAAATTTGACATAAAGCTTCTTAAAGTATGCACCACATTCTATCTGCTGTGCGCGTTACCACTCCCATTTACCATTAATTAAAGTCAAGTCTTCGATGCATTACATTTGAAAGAAAACCGCAATAAACAGTCTTATTGCAAGGAAAATCTAACGATACCGTTATTGTTTGTTTTCTAAAACGAGTCACAGAATGTGCAGTGTGTTTGGCCGCACGTAGAGAGTGATGCTGGTGGAGGCGTCCTTGGTTGATTGATTGATGAAGATTAAGCCACCCAAAAGGTGGCACGGGCATGAATAGCCCGTAAGTGGTGGCCCTTTGGAGTCATTACCAGTATCAATAGCTGATACTGGAGATCTGTGGAGGTGCGACTGCACCCTACGGAGAGGTCGTGCCCTCTGGAGGCTGTTCCTTGGTTGATTCCTACCAATGAAGCCCCAACCTTGCGATTTCGGGGTTCAGCGTCCCCGCGGCCCCGTCCTCAACCAGGCCTCCTTGAGCCAACAACAATATATTAACTGCAGTTTCTATTAAATTGTAATTAACCGACACAAATTACTGTAAATTAATTTCATTTCCTTTGAATTCTATTTTTGTAGAAGAATCTTGGTTTAATTTGTTGGGTAAATGCTCTTAAGAGAACCACAAACCAAATTTAAAACAGATTGTTGTAGTTGAATTTAACTCGTCGTGATGTCACTTATTTTTGTTTTTACATTTACTAAGAGATATCGAGAAATCTGGGCCGCCGCCGCCGCCTTGTCGAGACGTCTGGATTACCAGAGAGCGAGAGATGTGACCACAAGGGTGGGGGGATGGGGAGGGGGGAGCATGACTCACCACCACCATTGTGATGAGTAGGCTCTTGGCCTGATAGCTGCACAACACTCACTAGCCTGAGATAAGCGACCTGTTTACACACGTACTCACTGTCGTGGGTAATTGATGTTTACTCATAGTCTGGTGCTGTACTTGGGTGGTGTTTGTAGCTGCCTTTCCCTGTACTGTTCTTCATTCATCACCCACCTCTAAATCTCATCTATAATGCTCATCATTCACCCACTGTAATACTCATCCACCACCTACCAGTGTACTGTTCCTCATCCACCACCTACCAGTGTAGAACTGCTCCTCCACCACCCACCTACCCTGCTGCAGGTGGGGACTGTTGGATGACAGCGGACTAAGTAAATAAGAAACGCCATTTCCGGGACTGCATGAATCGTGGAGGAGTGAGTACCAGCCTGCCAGTGAGGCTGGCGGCCCTCGTCTGCATCACCAGTCACTCATCGTCAATGATAGACCAGTGCCCCCGTGGGCATGTATAGACCACAGTGCCCCCGTGGGCATGTATAAACCACAGTGCCCCCGTGGCCATGTATAGACCACAGTGCCCCGTGGGCATGTATAGACCACAGTGCCCCGTGGGCATGTATAGACCACAGTGCCCCCGTGGGCATGTATAGACCACAGTGCCCCCGTGGCCATGTATAGACCACAGTGCCCCGTGGGCATGTATAGACCACAGTGCCCCGTGGGCATGTATAGACCACAGTGCCCCCGTGGGCATGTATAGACCACAGTGCCCCCGTGGGCATGTATAGACCACAGTGCCCCCGTGGGCATGTATAGACCACAGTGCCCCCGTGGGCATGTATAGACCACAGTGCCCCCGTGGGCATGTATATATATAAACCACATTAATCTTGTAATATCACTATAAAAGCTATAAAAGGCAATAACATTGACTATTACATGATACTGGGACCACTAAGATAAGATAAATATCCAAAGAAAGCGATATGACCGGTATGACTATATAACACTGAGATAAGATTGGTGCGAGGTATACTGAAAGTATTCAGAGTTGTGATGCAGTATAACATGGCTGGTCTCCTGGTTGTAGCGTTCAGTATACTCTTCAGTATGCTGTGTAAGGTAAATGTTGTATTTTGTGATGTTGAAGTTAAGCAAGTAACGAGTGGAGAAACTAGAGTTGTATGGTGGGTTGTATTGCTTAAGTGGGAGGAATGTGTAGGTGTTCGGCCCTCGGGGCGTTGTGAACACACCGTCCCACTGGGGAAACTCCGCTACCCAATATTGTTCAAGTTCTTGCGAATATTGTGGTGTTGAGTAGTGTGAGGGTGGTTGTGGTCACCAGTGTGAGGGGGGAGGGGGTTGTGGTCACTAGTGTGAGGGGGGGGGGTTGTGGTCACCAGTGTGAGGGTGTTGTGGCCACCAGTGTGAGGAGGAAGGGGGGGAAGGGAGCGGGGGCTGCTTCATCTCATATCAGAGTTGCAAAAGTTTCAGGGCAAAATTCAAATCATTTACGCCCAGTTTACCTGAAGCCTAGCAAGCCGGGTCACGATTCATCGAACATTTACACAACCACATAAGAAACCTGTACATCTTTCCTCAATCTTCACCTGCGTTTACATTTATCGTACAGTTTGAGCTCCAAAGCACCATAAGGCTATGTATTGCTGCAGTAACCTTGGGTTGTGAAGGTTCAAACCTCACAAACTGTTTAGTAAATGTAAACGAAGCCACCGTGACTGAGGAAAGATGTACAGCTTGAGTAAATGCTGGATGGGTCCTGGCGTAGGACATTTGGACGGTCTAGCCTCGTCATGTTGTCCCTATCCTTGGACTGGTGTAGGACATTTGAACGGTCTAGCCTTGTTATGTTGTCCCTATCCTTGGTCGTCTGTTCATGCAAATGTTGTTTTTACATACATGATGAACAGGAACGTTGTTTTGTCTTTGGTGGAAACTGGTAATGTCACGAGAGTGAAGAGTCGTGTGACCTGGATGCCAGCGGCCTCAGGCAGCTGTCGTCCTCTACACTAGACTTGAAATCTCACCGGCATTTTCTACCTCTAGAGTAATTAGCTCTATATATCTGCGTGTCTTGTAAGGCAGATTTTAAATTGGCGATATATTGATTTAATTGTTGAGTCCCCCACGACTCACGTGTCATAAAGTGTAAATTTCCAAGTGATGTCGAGACTGACTCCAGTCTTCCTGGTCTTGCACAGGCCGGCCTGAGCTGGTGGAGAGAGCACGTGACTCGAGCACCAGAGCATGGACACACCGGGGTGGTGTGTGGAGGACCGGGGTGGTGTGTGGAGGACCGGGGTGGTGTGTGGAGGACCGGGGTGGTGTGTGGAGGACCGGGGTGGTGTGTGGAGGACCGGGGTGGTGTGTGGAGGACCGGGGTGGTGTGTGGAGGACCGGGGTGGAGGCTGCTGGCATCCCAAGCTCGGAAGTGATGACGATTACAGCCGGACATATTGGTTGTTTGTCACGGTGGCCCTGAGCACACACCATGTTGATCAGTAGTGAAGAGTCGTGCTAGTCGTTATGCTGTTATGATCGCCGTTGAAACCTTCGTGTTGTGAACGGTGTGGAGAGCGGTAGTACGGTGTGGGAGCCTCGGACCCATGACCCGTGCACCAGCCACGTCAGTGAGTGGCAGTTTCCCCCACGACTCACTAGTGACTTGGGTGGTGTGGCCGCCACACGCAGTTTCCAGCCGTGCGCAGTCCCTCTCCTTTCATCCAAGAGTGTTGTTTGTGTCTGAAAAGTTATTCTCTGAAAAATACCGTTGATAAAGTTTAAGAACGTCTATAACAGATTTGACGCATTACTCATGAGAGAATAACAGTGCAGCCAGAGTGTCTCTTAATTATGTAGTCATTCAAAACAGGATGAATTGATGGAAGAACATGTAGCGTAGTACCGTAATACATATATCCAAACATTATAGCAAGTTGAAAATCGGTCTTGAAAGTCAGCATGTTGGCCCTCAGTAACTACCTGAGCATTGTGGTGTTCGAGGGTCCCCATGGGTTAGTATCAGACTCGTATTTCAACAGTTCGTAACCAAAGCTTGTTGACTGTCGTATTGATAATGTACAAGTCAAGCCCCGGGCCAGGCTTGGGGAGTAGAACAACTCCCAGAACCCCATCCAGGTACATACCTGGAGTGGGTTCTGCGAGTTGTTCTTCCCAAGCTCGTCCTGGGCTCTCAGTGTTTCATATTATCTTATTTCTTAATATTGTCATGCAGCCGTAACTCACAACGTGACCATACTTGCCGTTCTCACTTGTGACATGCCTGCATCGAAATACAATTTATGTTGTATAACTAGATTGTGGTCCGGAGGCTTCGCCAAGCCACTAGGATTACCCAAGGATCATACATTATCCCAAGTGGTATTGACGCAGAACACTAGGACGCTTTGCGTTCACTTGAAACTTGAACAATAACACTTGTTAATTATTATAATTTTACAGCACATTAATATGTACACATCAGCACTCACAGGCTGTCATGTACTTGCTTTCACTGTACATAACTCTAGTGGAAACACTAACATGTCTTTCTGTCTACAGATCGTCCATATATATGTTTAAAAGTTACCAATATGTTACTTTCGTTTTCCCTTCAGTGGAATAGGCGATGCCACCGCCGCCGGCAGCGCTTCACTGGGGGAGTGCACCACACCCCCCACCACCACCACCATCACCACAACCACCACTGTCAGCACCCCCACCACTGCCAACTTGAGCAACATGTCTAATTCCACTATCATCACCACCTCCACGCCAGTTTCCACAGGGCGCTTGTCTCCAGCAACTGCTGGAACAGGCTCCCTCAGAAGAAGGAAAACAAGAGCTCGCAGGAAGTCTAACCTTTCCCTGGTCAGTATTGCTGCATTATTTTTCCCGTGTATTACACCTATATAATTTTTCAACATAGATATATTTCTTTTTTTACATGTACAATTCGGTAAGTATAATTATTGTAGTCACCCCGGGAATTTTATTGAAGAAAACTGTAGTGACTCACGTTATTCGTTTTCTCTTTCTCCGTTCTAGGGGAGACGAACGGATTCCGGTTCGGAGGGCATCACATTGAACTTATCAGGAGGTTCAGACAGCATTCATCTGTCGCCCAGTCGTCGTCTCTCTCTCTCAAAGTCACACTCGTCTGGATCGGACACAACGGCACACTCCAGGAGACACATCATCAAGAGTTCGTCTTTCTCTGGTGAGCAATTAAATAGGAATTAACCACAACTCGTATGAAGGTGACGCTCGAGCGCATGTATTCAGCATTGCAATGCTCCCACATAATGCTTATACATCCAAATATACAGCCAACACTCGCCCAACACGGTATGAATGTGTGTGTATATATGTATGTATATGTACGTATGTGTGTATGTGTATAAAGTATATGTGGAAGCTGATCAGAATTCTGTTTCACCTTTGTGAATGCACATTGACACTGTAAAAGACACATCGAACACTTTATGTAGGGCATACTTAAATCTATGCATCTATGTATTTACGTATGAAGCTTAGCCTAGCGTTTTAAAAGCACTACAATCACCTTCTGTGGTTGATTGTTCAATAAACCCCTGAATTATATGTTTAACAAATCTCTAACCCTGTCCATGGAGGACAGAAGAAAATGTATATATGCTGGTTAGCATTGTAAATGTGTGGCCACGTCTGTGGTAGAAAATAATAAAAAATAAAAATAAAAATAAAAAAATAAAATAAAGTCTTCAATGTTCAGTGTCTCTGGAAGTGGTCAAGGCGGTGGTTATCTTGAGGTTATCTTGAGATGATTTCGGGGCTTTACTGTCCCCGCGGCCCGGTCCTCGACCAGGCCTCCACCCCCAGGAAGCAGCCCGTGACAGCTGACTAACACCCAGGTACCTATTTTACTGCTAGGTAACAGGGGCATAGGATGAAAGAAACTTTACCCATTGTTTCTCGCCGGCGCCTGGGATCGAACCCAGGACCACAGGATCACAAGTCCAGCGTGCTGTCCGCTCGGCCGACCGGCTCCGACCGGTGTCCGCCACTCTCACCACAGTTACTGCAAGCTCCGACGCTTGCAGTAACCTCTGTGCACATGCGGCTCTTGCTTGGATACAAATATTATTGTGAACATGAAACGGGTGCTAAAGATAATGAAAGCAAGAGTAAATAATGTGGTATATTAGTCTTCCCCCCTTACCCATTATGTCTTGAGTGCCCGCTAATTAATGTATATAGAAGTACTGAGATAAGGACCGTTCCTGAACAAATAGTCTGGTTGTGTCACAATGCAAAGATTGTTGATGTTCTGCAGATATATGAGAATTTTGCACCGCGGTTAAGTGCTTTCGTTGATTTGTCTCAATGTATATTTGTAGCCTCTCGTGTGTGTGTATACATATATTCCTAGTTGTATAGGTACAAAAATACATATTTGTATTTGTGTGTGTTTTGGTATAATGTTGCCCGTGTACAGGAAGAAATGTGTATCAGCCAGAATGATGAGTAATGTCACACGGACCAACCTCTCATACAAGTATAGTTTTGTTTTGTTTAGGATCTAATCAAAGTTAGAGGTATAATTTGAATAAAGTCATTCTGTTGGAGTAGCTTCACCCTAGGCAATAGCATATGTAGATTATTATGAAACAGTAATCCTACATCTGCCTGTTGAGGGTGGCAGCAGCAGCAACAGCATGGTGGACAAAGGTGGTAGGTGGAAGTTTGAGTGAGTGACCCAGCCCAGGGAGTAAGGACCTGCATAAGACAGTCACTCTTATGAGGTAGTGAGGGTGAGCGGTAATGAGGCAGACGTCGGTGAATGCACAAGGATAAATATAGCCTAGTTGACGCGTGTGGTGGTGAGGGCCGCGCGGCTCCCATAGTCTCAGTATACGCTCCCTGCATAACACCTACTCCCTCAAGATCTGTGCGTCTTGGATCATATCCTTTGTATAATTGTGAGCTAGAAAACTGGCTGCTAAGTGTATGCGCAATGGTTAGACAATATTCCTGTGCTCAAAGTATTTTTAAAAGTGTTTTATGATAGTGTTGACACCAGTTTAGTGTAGTTAAGAGGGCTGTTAAACGTGTGTGTTTGTTCTACAGGAGCATGCCGCGCTGGTTCTGGCGGGATGACCTCCTCCACCGAGAAGTGTGTGTCAGACTGTGGAGGCGTTCTGGGCGTGCCCCGTACGCCCACACACGCCCAGGGAGACAACTGCTACTCCAGTGACGACTCTCGCCCGTCTAGCCCTGTACCGATGATCAGAGAATTGGTGCCCAACCACAGTCCAGCCCACGCCGCCCGCACCGCCACCCACATGAGCGAGCAAGAAGCCCAAAACACACATGAGGACATGAGTTCGTTGTCAGAGCAAGCGTGGGACCCTTACCAGGTGAGTCGCAAAGCTTGGTTCCATTGTTTTAATATGTCATTAGAGTATGATAGCGTATTTAGTCGTGATATTTAGTACGGTCTAACTGTAGTGCATGGTGTCCACACAGGAATACAAATACCTGAGTGAGCCCTACTCCGAGGACATTGACCAGGAGGCAGCGCGACGACTCCTGGACTTCGGCGACGACTACCGCAAATACATAGACTCGGACGGGGCGTCGTCCTTCTCTGGCATCCCCCACAGGGGCCGCCGCTCCCCGCACCATCGCCGCCTTCGTAACTTAGCTCCTCCGGGACCTCGCGACCTGGATTCGGACTCCGACTTGGATGACCTACACCATGTGATCGACGAGTCCAGGTCACAACTCACAGTTACAGAGAACGTCCTTAAGAAGTACTCCAAGGAATCCGCTCTAGGATTGGATTATGTGAGTAGTTTTCATACGAAAGTTTAGTCCAGGTTTGTGATTTAATGTTATACATACTGTATTATGTATTATACGTTGTGCTGCATTTTCAGTTTGTCAAAATAGGATGTAAATAATACATGTATGCCAGTGTTTTAGTTATAATAATTTAATTTACGTAATGTTTATGTTGAATGTTGTGTAAAGCTTAGAAAGTTATAGTCTATCCTTAAGGCAAGCCATTTTCTTTGATTGGTATGGCAGACACGTTTTCTGTTGTAGCTTGGCTTGCTGACCTTGACCCGTTGACTCTTGCAAGTTGACGTGTTGACTCTGGGTTTTGTATGTTCTAATTACTTGAACTTCTCATCTTCCCTTATAATGTTAAAATATAAATACCAAAAGGTTAATTAAAATATATATTTCCTAGTTATATAAGTGTTTTGCACAGTTGCCAATCTTCTTTTATTTTCAGTGTTTCATAACTCCCCATTATAATGTATTCCTGAAACTGTTCATACTAGAGTGAAAGTTGACCTCCTTGGCCATGATGCGAGACCTTAGCATATACCACTGTTGCCACATTTGGTGGCGTGTTCATCACCGTGTGCTCCAAGTGGGTCCACATGTCGCTTATAGATTTCATTTGAAAACTAGATTAGGTTTCAGTTTTGAAGGACTTGTAAAAATAGAGGTTTTGGCCAACCCACTGGGGAAGGGAGGTGGCCATTGTGAAGTGTGGCAGCCATGTGTTGGTGCTCCAGCACCTGTGTACCAGATGCTCTAGGGGGGCTGGAACAGTTAGGGAGGTTGGTGGCCGGGGCCGGCAGTGTGGCCAGCACCAGCCTGTCGCTGCCTGGAGCCCGGCCTGTCGCTGCCTGGAGCCCGGCCTGTCGCTGCCTGGAGCCCGGCCTGTCGCTGCCTGGAGCCCGGCCTGTCGCTGCCTGGAGCCCGGCCTGTCGCTGCCTGGAGCCCGGCCTGTCGCTGCCTGGAGCCCGGCCTGTCGCTGCCTGGAGCCCGGCCTGTCGCTGCCTGGAGCCCGGCCTGTCGCTGCGTGGAGCCCGGCCTGTCGCTGCGTGGAGCCCGGCCTGTCGCTGCGTGGAGCCCGGCCTGTCGCTGCGTGGAGCCCGGCCTGTCGCTGCGTGGAGCCCGGCCTGTCGCTGCCTGGAGCCCGGCCTGTCGCTGCCTGGAGCCCGGCCTGTCGCTGCCTGGAGCCCGGCCTGTCGCTGCCTGGAGCCCGGCCTGTCGCTGCCTGGAGCCCGGCCTGTCGCTGCCTGGAGCCCGGCCTGTCGCTGCCTGGAGCCCGGCCTGTCGCTGCCTGGAGCCCGGCCTGTCGCTGCCTGGAGCCCGGCCTGTCGCTGCCTGGAGCCCGGCCTGTCGCTGCCTGGAGCCCGGCCTGTCGCTGCCTGGAGCCCGGCCTGTCGCTGCCTGGAGCCCGGCCTGTCGCTGCCTGGAGCCCGGCCTGTCGCTGCGTGCGAGCTCTTAGTCGCATGTTGGTGGCTTACATTATTACATTGGTAGTCTTGCGAGGGGGGTCCACTGGTGTTGATATTTTTTTAGTGGTGTCAGTATTTGGTTTCTTGTGCTGTCTTATTATTTAATGTCGTTTAGTGCGTCAGTATGAAATCAAAAGATGGCAGCAATGACTTTTGAGTCATGAAAATCAGTTCCAGAATTTTTGTTCTCCCATTTGAAGACTAACGCACGTCAGATATGAAAATATGCTTTTATGGTCATGCATTTGAAAATAATAATGTAGTTACGTGTTAAGACAAGTTGATATAAGACAAAGCATTATATGACCAATTATAGGCTAATGTGTTTATCGTGAAAGTTATCTTAAAGTAGCTGAAAAAATGTTTTCCGCTAAAAAAAAAAAATGAAAGTTTTTTTTAATCAGTGAATATGTGTATTAAGTATTATTTGAAGGAGGTTATTGTAAATGTTGTGTATGAAGTGTACTGACGGTTGTATGGTGTGTGTGTCCAGGCGGAGCTGGTGGCCACGACGCAGACCAACATCAAGTGCCTGGCGGAGGTGGTGCGCCACCTGCAGATGGAGGGAACACTGGAGCCGGAACTACTGGAGGTCCAGAGTGAGTACAACTTTATATTGTTTCATGTTACTGATTCCTGGCACTTGTGGCCCACATCGCCGTCACTTGCTGCTAACTTGCCCACGCTTCTTCACGACTTTGCTCAGGGCGTGTTTAGGTAAGAATGATTGAATTATGTAATGAAGGATTGCATAATTAGCCTGAGCATGATAACGTTGGTGTAGGTGAGTTTGCAAGTTTCTCTGCGTAGACCATAGATGCAACGGTAACTATGCATCCCATAGATGCAACGGATTTACACTCATTGTGTAGAAACTGGTTGTGTTTTAAATTGTATTTTCAGAATGTCAATTGTAAATCATTATTGATAAAAGTGGAGTTGTAAATACAACCATTGAACCTAGCAACTTGGGTAAACTGATTACTGTATAACGTGACGTGACTATATCTTAGACCTTAGACCAAGGTCATCTTAGACCTTAAACGAAGACTTGACAATGGTCCAGGACTGGACGAAACGTCGTCAATTCCTTTATTTTCATGTGTGTATGGGTGTTGGGCGTCTTAACTCTCGGCCAAGTTATTATGACTTATTGTCTGCTGTCAGTGTCACCTTTTCTGACTTCTTAGTTAGGCTCCTTAGGCGTTTATTAAATGAGACTTGAGTAACATTTGTGCCAAAGTCTAAACCTAGAGGAAGGTCAATTTTTTTTTAAGGAAGTTTTTAGGAACTGTCTTAAGGAAGACGACAGTTTTCAGGAAGTTACATAGCACTGGGTTGGGGGGGGGGGCTTTAGCTATTATATACATGGTATTATTCCCTTCTTGCCTAATACTATTTGACGTTTATATGTGTTAAACTGTCGAATTTGTTAGACCTTTCCAGGGGTCCAATTAGGTTTCCAGTTAGGCTCGACGAATACAGTACAAAGTTTGAAATCCATGCGTTATTCCTCACCTAACATAAACAACTCACTAGCATGATAAATTGTCGCTCTACGAAGTATTATATACTTTGTTAGCGATTAAATAATAAATTATAAGTGTTACAAATTATATGTGAAAGTCATATGAAGCTGAGCGGGATGTGTGGTGAGAATTGTGGCAGGTGGTGGTATTGGTGGCAACACTGCTCCCCTACACCCTCCTTCCCCTACACCCTCCTTCCCCTACACCCTCCTTCCCCTACACCCAGTTCCTGCACTCTGATTCAGATTATTTTATTCAGGTAAAGGTATATTCATAGTTACATAATGTTGGATTTAAAGATAATAGTACATACAGTACCTAAAGCCACTAGTACGCATAGCGTTTCCGTTTTCGTTTCTCTCTCTCCTCCCTCCCCGACACCGAGCAGCTACGTTAGGTGGGAGGACAGGAGCAACTGTGGTACACATAACGTAACTATGTGCACCATAGTACAAACATTGTTGTACTAATTACTAAGTACATCAATCTGAGAGTTCTGCGGCAACAATCAGTAATTAGCCTAAACTTTAACTGCTATCTTATCCAATTTGTTAGTTGTATCCAGATAAATCGGAAAAAAAAACAGAAGCCATAATTGTTGGTGCATGAGGACACTGGTGAGAGTTTGGTGCACAACCCCTATGTTGACGGGCTTCCCCCCCCCCATAAAACCATTGATGGTGTAGGGACGAGGAACTCGTCTAAGAGGCGTTGTCAGCCCTGGTCTTGAACCAGTCTCTTTGGGGAGCCGGTGGCTGAGCGGACAGAACACTGGACGCTTGATCCCGGGCGCCGGCGAGAAACAATGGGCAGAGTTTCTTTCACTCTGATGCCCTTGTTACCTAGCAGTAAATAGGTACCTGGGAGTTAGTCAGCTGTCACGGGGGGCTTCCTGGGGGTGGAGGCCTGGTCGAGGACCGGGCCGCGGAGACACTAAGACCCGAAATCATCTCAAGATAACCTCAAGATAACCCTCACCGCGAGGTCTTCCGTACAGGAACAGCAGTTGACAGTGGATGAGGCAGGATTCATCAAGCATTTACGCATCCACTCGCGAAATCTGTACATCTGTTGAGGACCTTAAACATAATACAGGATACAAAACACAATCAAATCTGCCCATAGTAGTTGAAACAGCATGTAAAGGATTTGGAAATAGTGATGTGTATAGTGGATGTTCCTCCAGTGTGTTGCTGGAGTGTTGTGTTTGTGGCTGGTGCTGTGTGTCACGTCTGGTCCAGCAGTGTTGTGGTATTGTGCTACACAGTACTCGTCATGAGTATACAAATGTTTCTAACAAACTGGATGCCAATCCGGGTATCGCTAACTACCAGTGTTGCATCAGGAAGCAAGAATTATTACAACTGTAACAGTATTTACATGAGTTCTACAGGTTTGGACATTAAAATATCATTTTTCTTAAAGATCACTTAAAGCAATAAACCAACATGATAAAAACATTAGCCAACCCAAAAGTCTACCATCATGATTACCAGTGAGTGTGAGTAAGAGTGAGGGTCAATGACACTCTTGGAATGCCAGCTTCCTGAAAGGTGTGATCACGACAGTCTTGACTCGCTGCTCCCGTAAGACGCTTGTCGAGAACAGTACTTACTGGAGAAGGATGTGCGGTGATGTGCGCGGGCGGCAGCCTCGTCGCCGACTGACACAACCTTACACCAGTTGCCTTGGGAATACAAACCTACAACGTTGTCAAGGATTCCAAGATCGTTTTATCTGGTATGTTGTAGTTTCCTGTCAGCACTACACCACCCCGGCACAACTACACCCTGGGTTGTGGGGATTATTGGTCTCCATTAACTAAGTGACCTGACTCCTAATCACTCTCAAATACTTTTATTATGTGGGACATTAGTGCAACTGGTCTGTGATTCTTTGACAATGCTTTGCTCCCTCCCTTGTGTAGAGGGGCTATGTCTGCTTCTTTAAGTGTATCTGGTACTTTTATTTGGTACCCCGTTGCTGGTACCCCGTGTCAAAGCTCTGCCTCCACACTATATCGAGTGCTTGTGCTACTGGCACTTTGTATTTCTTTATTAATATTGAACATGCCTCAACCAGGGGCCGAGTCCATGGGCATGTTGTAAATTTCTCTCTCAAAATCTGCCACACTCGTGTTGATATCAGTTATATAAACTACTCATCAATCAAGTTAAAGAAATGTACAGTATTGTATCTTGGATGTATTTCCCCAAATTGTAACTAATCATTCCAAGTTGGTGTATCATAGTGACCACACTGTAAGCTAGCATACACTATCTGCAAGTCTCTTGAGCCAACTACTGTAACTACTACTACAGGAATGTTATTATATCACAACCCTTGAAGCGTCATCACATGCTGTACTTGAATGTTGCCACCAGAGCGGCTAGTTTATTGTGCACCCCATACTCATATTGTGAGCAGTAGCGCAAGAAGGATTACATAGAGCACAAATGGTCTTTATCAGACCTCAACGGAGATATTTATATTAACAATTACATCTATCCTGCACACCATATAATTATAGTTGGATAGTAACAGACTGTTGCACTTCAATAACTATGAATTCGCTGTTAATTATGCATTAATGGCAGATCTTTTCGCTAATACATAATTGTTTGAGGTATGGAGATATTACAGTCGTAGGAAAGCTGTTGTTTTTATTATTAGTTTTCATAAGATTTCACAACTCACAGGATGGGCATGGGTGTGCACCACAACTCACAGGATGGGCATGGGTGTGCACCACAACTCTCAGGATGGGCATGGGTGTGCACCACAACTCACAGGATGGGCATGGGTGTGCACCACAACTCTCAGGATGGGCATGGGTGTGCACCACAACTCACAGGATGGGCATGGGTGTGCACCACAACTCTCAGGATGGGCATGAGGGTGCATAATAAGTAAATAAAAGCATTGTGAGGGGAGAGCGAGCGTGAGCCGCAGGGAGGTGGGCCGTTGTGTAGGGGGCGCCAGGTCCTCGTGTTTACCCCTACCTTGAGGGGTAAGAGCAGTGTCTGGTTACATCGTCTCCGAGCGGTCGTCGTGTAGCGTGGCAGATGGTAGCGGGTGTATACGGAACGTCTTGTGCCCCCCCATCACCAGTCTCGCAGAGTCGAGCAGGTCATCCCAGGAAACCAGTAAACAATCTCTCTTTCAAGGAGCACCTAAACAGAAATGTACATATGTTTATTACGAGAGAGAGAGAGAGAGGGAGGGGAGGAGAGAGAGAGGGGGGGGGGGGGGAGAGAGGGAGGGGGAACGAAAACCAGAACACGTTGGTATAGGTGGCGACAATGTGGTGTCCAGTAACTTGAGCCTCTGCCAACCCGTAAGGCCCCGGGCAGCGCCACGCGCCACACGGGGGCCTGACAGCCGAGTGAACAGCGCTCGGGATTCATAGTCCTAGGGTCCGGGGATTGATCCTCGGCGGCTGATACAAATGGTCAGGTTCTTTTACCCTGATGCGCCTGTTCACCTTGCAGTAAATGGGTACCTGGGAGATAAACAGCTGCTAAGGGCGGCTTCCTGGAGTGGTGTGTGTGTGTATGGAAAAAATAAATAAATCAGTTGATTGCAGTGTCAGAATGGGTAACAAATGGAATGCATTAGGCAGTGATGTGGTGGAGGCTGACTCCATACACAGTTTCAAATGTAGATATGATAGAGCCCAATAGGCTCAGGAATCTGTACACCAATTGATTGACGGTTGAGAGGCGGGACCAAAGAACCAGAGCTCAACCCCCGCAAGCACAATTAGGTGAGTACACCCACACACGCGCGGCCTCTCAAACTCCCAACCAATTTCATGAGTCTGTTAAAAATGTCAGCATGTTAATACTCTTATTAACTTTTGACGGGGACAGGGAGCCTGTTAGGCTTAACGAGGTCCCTCCCCCACCCCCTCCCCTTAGGTCTACTGTTGACCTTAACCAGGAAGCTATACATAACGGTTGTCTAACTTCCGGCATCTATTTATTGCTAGGTGAACAGAGGCATCAGGTAAAAGCAAATTTTCCCTAACGTATCCGTCATGTGGCGGAAATTGAGCCTGGGACATAAATAATTAAATGTCTGCGAGATAAACTTGCATCATTGCCGTGTAGCGATGAACCAGTTTGGCACAGACGGAGAGGCCCAGTCCTGGACACCTCAGCATGAGGGGATATGATCACAACCTACAAAATACTCTGGGGTGTAGAGACGGTGAACAAGGACTGACTGGACTTAGAGACGACTATTTAATATGGTACGTATATGGAAACAATGTTCAGGTGTCTGAGATGGATGGATGGAAGAATGTTTTCTGTATAACATTTTAACTATACCAGTCAAAGGATTGTGTTGATAGCAACCAATAGCCAGGCTTAAGACCCGCGTAGGACTCAACAAACGGCAATTAATTGAAAGCCTTTTCAGGCAAAATATTACAAATACGTTGTGAAAATTTCTGCGTGTCTGTAAGTTGAAGTAAATCAGTGAGCTAGAAAAGTTCCCAGTTGTGAACCCAATACTGGTGGTGATGAGTGGGTGCACGGAGAGACGTTGAGAGCCAGAGTGTGGGAGTGGGGGGGTGGTGGTGGGGTTCTGCATCATCACCAGCCTGTATGATGACCACACTCCCCCCCTCCCCACACCTACGCCACCCCACCCACGCCTTCCTCACACCTGCTCCCCGCCCACACCCATCACCTCACAGGTATATACACCAGGAAAAATCACGGTGCCGTTTATGGCCATGATACGTAAAAAAATGTGTTTCCCAGCTGGCTGTGTTTATCGTTTAATGTTGTCAACATGAGAGCAGTAAACCATTTCGCCCCAGTGGTAAGCGATAAACATGTGCTGCCATTTATAATTTCCTGGTGGTTTTGTATATATAGTAAGTCAAGTAAATTTTGTTCAGGAAAGTACATATAGAGTTGTTTTACATGGGTATTTACGCTTGCATTTTGGACCATTAGCTACGTATATTTACCTTGTATAGGAGTGGGAAGTGGTGGGTGTGGTAGGGCGGAGCGCGGTGTCGGTAGCCATGCGGTGCAGAGGTGGTGGCGACGATCAATATTTGAGGAAGTGCAACACGCGGGTATCCTCATACACCAGCGGCCGGCCCCCAGTCGCTGCCAGACCTCCACCACCACCGCCCCTGGAGCCTCGCCCTCCCCTCCCTCCTTCCCACCTTCCTTCACCCCCTAACACCCCGTAGATTGTCATGCCTTAATCACCTGCTGCCCCTTAGTGCCCCCCAGTCTTGCCTGTGTGTATGGGAGGCTTAGTGACCCTCTGGCATGTCCCTGGCTCCTGGGGCGGTTGTTGGTATGTCTGGCCGCTGCTGTGTTTTTATTGCAAGTTCACACGTCTCCTGTTATAAATGTGACTGGTAGTGCAGCCTGTAAGTTCACTGACTTGCTATTGATTAGCGTGACAGTTTTACGGAACTATTGTCTGCAGTCAGGCCAGGCTTGGGGAGTAGAACAACTCCCAGAGCCCCATCAAGCACGTCGAGACAGGGTCGAATCGCCCCCTTCAACTGACTCGAGTGGGGAACAGACGATCATTCATAGAGCTGACTAGTGCCACCTACCCCACCCTCTCCGCCCTTCCTGGGTAGGGCGGGGTGCAGGACTCCCGTAGCATCAAGGTCCTGCTCCAGTCTCAGTGGAACCTCGTGGCCTTCTGCACGCTACTCCAAGTTTTGTTTGTACCCAGTCGTTAATGTGTTCAAATTTCCGACTTCCTTTGTGCCTGGTACACAGTGTCTGCTACACAGACAAGTGTTAAGTGTGCCCTCGGGGTAACCAGCAACGAGAGTAAGAGAAAGTGAAAGATGGAATAACATGCGTGGCAATAATCACCGTGGGACTAGAAAACTGTGGAAAAACAAGAGCAAAGATGTTGGTGTGTGTGTATTGGTGTGTGTTGTGGAGTGTAGCACACACAGCTGCACGTGCGGGGGCGTGAGTGGGTGTTGGATACCGTTTAAGGAATGTGTTCCCCACTTGTCAACAACTATATTGCCGCGTGCAACATGATTGTGACAGCGGCCGTGATACTTGCCATAGTGTACATGGGACAGCGGCCGTGATACTTGCCATAGTTTACATGGGACAGCGGCCGTGATACTTGCTATAGTTTACATGGGACAGCGGCCGTAATACTTGCCGTAGTTTACATTGTTTACAGCCTTATAACCATTAAAAGGTGTTAGTGAATGCAACTTAAAATGCGTACACAATAAAATCTTGACTTGTCATATTATGACAAGAGTACCAGCTATGTCTAGGTACAAATGAAAGGACGAACACCCCCAGTGGGGTTTCCTCCTATTTAGGAGTGTTGTGCGTCCTGCTGTGGAATGAGTATGTATGTACGCTCCCGGAATGAGTGTCCAAATTATATCAAGGAAAGGTATAGGGAGTTATTGGTTTGGTGATATAGTTGTGAATGAATGCGGCAGTGTTAAGGAGCATCATTGTATCTGGATGGGGTTCTGGGAGTTCTTCTACTCCCCAAGCCCGGTCCGAGGCCAGGCTTGATTTGTGAGAGCTTGGTCCAACAGGCTGTTGCTTGGAGCGGCCTGCAGGCCTACTTATCCACCACTGCCTGATTGGTCCGGCACTTCTTAAAGAAAACAATCTAGTATTCTCTTGAAAGATTTTTCCCTGTTTTGCCCTCAAATTGTTGGCAAGTACCGCTATACCGAGTGTGTTGCGGGGAGGAGGAAGTAACTGTTAGAGACCAGTTAGATTCCGCGACCAGTAATCCCTCGAGGGATTATTTCAGACGACAACTCTGGCACCAACAGTCATGTGCTCGCTATTCATGCCAGTCACAACCACTCTGACAGTCAGTATTATTGGTCTCCAGGCATCTATTACCAAGCCACTAACTGCCCCTTAGATGACATTGCTCCCATCAGCAACCTAGTGACAATTATTGCTGCTATTGACAGTCCTGGAACTGTTATTGGCATAATCTTGGGATCTCTTACTGCTGCCACCATCAACTCCAACCCCTCGCTGCTGCTGCTGCCACCATCAACTCCAACCCCTCGCTGCTGCTGCTGCCACCATCAACTCCAACCCCTCGCTGCTGCTGCTGCCACCATCAACTCCAACCCCTCGCTGCTGCTGCCGCCACCATCAACTCCAACCCCTCGCTGCTGCTGCCGCCACCATCAACTCCAACCCCTCGCTGCTGCTGCTGCCACCATCAACTGCAACCCCTCGCTGCTGCCACCATCAACTCCAACCCCTCGCTGCTGCTGCTGCCACCATCAACTCCAACCCCTCGCTGCTGCCACCATCAACTCCAACCCCTCGCTGCTGCTGCTGCCACCATCAACTTGTACCCATTACTGCCCCTTCCGACTACCCTGTAACCTATTATTGACGCCATTAACCTTGAAACTCTATTGTGATGGAAAGACAACCTTGGATTCCATTGCACCAGAAACTGATTTTTTGGCCTGAAAGCATCTCTGATATTATGATCAGATGAATAACATCGTTCTTCGCCTTCTGCCTCGCCTGCCCCACCCCATGTCCAGACGTTCGCAATGTGGTGAACCTGCTTGTACTCACACTGAATAAAACCAGACAGCTTGACACTTACTTGATGGGGTTCTGGGAGTTGTTCTACTCCCAGAGGCCAGGCTTGACTCAACAATACAGGATTGTTTATGCTGTGTGATAAGAGGTTACAGCAACTAATACAATCTTAATTATAATTCAACAGCTAGAGATCATTTTTCAGACATCTCAAATCTCATTTTGTGATTTTACCTGTCAGTCGCCTGTGGACGATTTCGAGAGTTCTTGTACTCCCGCAGCCTGGCAATAAATGAATTCTAAATTGTTTTCAGGTAATTGACGGTTAATCCATTACAAAATTTGTTTCGTGATAATGAAAAAAAATCGTAGGTATTAATTGAGACTAAGATTTGATTGGATAAGTAATGGTAATGTCTTCTCACAGACATAATAACATAGGATGAAAACCCAACTTGTGTATTTGTGAAATATATGTAAGGAATGTACACCAAGTCTTTCGCTCTCTCCTGAGTGCTCACACACAGAGTCCGACTCCATACACAGGTTCAAGTGTAGATATGATAGAGCCCAGTAGGCTCAGGAATTTGTACACCTGTTGATAGTTGAGAGGCGGAACCAAAGAGCCAGAGCTCAACCCCCGCAAACACAATTAGGTAAGTACACACAAACCTTGACAAAAAGTAGTCAGAGTGCGAAAGACTTGGTGTAAATTCCTTACATATATTTCACACATGCACAAGTGTGGGTTTGTATCCCATTTGACTGGATACGGGTAACCTTGTATCACGTAGCATAAAGAAAACACCTTAGGCATGACCCGGGGTCGAGGGCCTTGGCAGGGCTGTTTATCGCTGCAGCACCGTAGAGCCACTTGAGTACATCCGCATGTACCCGTGTGGCATACTTTTATGTCAAGACATGACCATCACAGCTACGCTGATCCAATAATTCCAGCGGAAACTAGTCGATTTCCATCTTGAGGCTCCAGCGTTTTCCAGTTAAATTTATTATTTGTTTGACGGATGTTAAAGAAAAGTGAATTTGATGTTTACACTGTTCTCTCAAGTGTGTTTATTGCGTTTATAAGTACTTAACGGTCCAAGGAGTGCCGGACCAACCGGGCTGTGGTTGATATGTGGGCCTGTGGACAGCTCCAAGCAACAGCCTGGTGGACCAAACTCTCACAAGTCAAGTCTGGCCTCGGGCCGGGCTTGGGGAGTAGGAGGACTCCCAGAACCCCATCAACCAGGTATCAACCAGGTCTACACATCTGGTGTAGTAAATTAAACTAGCGTATTGGAAACGTTGGCGGGGCGCCTGGGTGGGGAGAGCAGGCAAGGGGCGAGGCTGTACAGGAGGCGAGGCGAGGTTGTGCAAGGGGTGAGGCCGTGCAGGAAGCGAGGCCGTGCCGAAGGGAGGGAAATGGAGAGGAAGATGCGGGTCGTCGTTTCCCTACGCCCCCGTTTTCTGTTCATCATGAACTATTACTGGTAGGAGGAGTGACTGTACCCAGTCTAGACGCCTCGGCCAGTAATTATAACACAGCAGGGAGTAGGGGTGTCTTGTCAATCTCCAGCATTAGTACAAGTTACGGGATCTTTCAACTCGGGTGTAAGACGCAGTTGTTGCATGTCTTTAGGCGACATCTATTTATATACTTGAAATTATGATCTTTGCATTCTGAATGTGATAGAGAAGCGTGAGGTCCATCCACAATATGGAAGCCGAGAATGAAGTAGAGTTTTGTATGCAGTGACTTGTTGAGTGGCTACGTCAGGTTTTGCTGATAGCTTTATTCAGTGTGTTCAACCCTGACATCCTGGTTCTGAACTGTGGTTGTAATCTCTTCGATATCGATGGAGACCTGCGCGATCGTGACTACCAAAGTCAAAATAAGATTATCAGGGATCTTAGAAAGCTGCCATTTGGCGCCACTTTCTTGCCGTTCATCTCTTGACTTGGGTGTGTGTGTGTGAGAGAGAGAGATTATTTTATCGCTGAATTAAAATTAAGTATTTGCAATGTGAGTGGTTCACAGGTGACTGGAGGTGAAAGCACGAGTTAAAATATCAGCCAGAGCGGCACTGTAACTTGGTCCTGTGAATCATTATAAGTGGAGCGCCTTCCTTGCCACCACACTCCCTCCCCTCCACCGCCACACTACCACTACACTGCCTCCCCCACCACACCACCACCGCACTGCCTCCCCCACCACCACCGCACTGCCTCCCCCACCACCACCGCACTGCCTCCCCCACCACCACCGCACTGCCTCCCCCACCACCACCGCACTGCCTCCCCCACCACCACCGCACTGCCTCCCCCACCACCACCGCACTGCCTCCCCCACCACCACCGCACTGCCTTCCCCACCACCACCGCACTGCCTTCCCCACCACCACCACCGCACTGCCTTCCCCACCACCACCGCTCTGCCTCCCCCACCACCACCGCACTGCCTCCCCCACCACCACCACCACACTGCCTCCCCCACCACCACCACCACACTGCCTCCCCCACCACCACCACCACACTGCCTCCCCCACCACACTGCCTCCCCCACCACCACCACCACACTGCCTCCCCCACCACCACCACCACACTGCCTCCCCCACCACCACCACCACACTGCCTCCCCCACCACCACCACCACACTGCCTCCCCCACCACCACCACCACACTGCCTCCACCACCACCACCACACTGCCTCCCCCACCACCACCACCACACTGCCTCCCCCACCACCACCACCACACTGCCTCCCCCACCACCACCACCACACTGCCTCCCCCACCACCACACTGCCTCCCCCACCACCACCACCACACTGCCTCCCCCACCACCACCACCACACTGCCTCCCCCACCACCACCACACTACTTCCCCCTCACCACCACACTGCCTCCCCCTCACCACCACACTGCCTCCCCCACCACCACCACACTACTTCCCCCTCACCATCACACTGCCTCCCCCCCACCACCACACTACCACCCACCACCACCACCACCACCACCACGCTGCCTCCCAATTCAATTCCGGTTTCAAGAATGTTGAATATCGCGCGATTATTTCAAGCGTCAGTAGTATTATTTTCGATGTTATAAGTACTATCATTATTGCATATATATATATGTATGTATGCACACACACACACATTGTGGTTGCTTGTAAACGTATCAGCATGTAGCTTGCAAGACAAAAACTAGCCCGGATGCTAACAAAGAAAATGGTGGGCTGAGCAGAGACTATTAAATAAATGATAGTTCTCAGTATAGCAGTGTCATATCCGGCATCCCTCTGATATTACTCTTCAGCAAATGATATAAAGTGTGTGTTTGTAAGGCATATATTGTATTGCAGTGTTAAGCAAGAAACGAGACTCTGTAAGTTGGAAGTTGGCACCCCTCAGTGGACCAGTGGTGACGTAAGCGTAGCTGGGTGGGTGGAGGAGAGGGGGGGGGGGAACGGAGACGTGTGCCAACTGCGCGATATCTTATCATCGTCGTCGTACACTGAAATAACATCTAGTTATCGCTGTTAAATTACCAAGAGGCTGTGTGAATACTCCGGCATGGACTAACTCTGCGTGAACCGTACATTAACCCGCAGCGTGACGATACGCAGCAAGTATTTGTCCAGAAATAGTGGCACCCATCCCCCTGCTCCCCACCTCCTACCCCGCCATCGTTTGAATCCTCAGTCCTCTCTTGGCCAGAACCCGTGTTAGCGTGTGGTGGTGGTTCGCGCGTTTATACTGTGCCCTCATACACGTTCTTGTGGTAGTGTGTGGGTTGCTCTCCGGGTGCTACGGTACGTGGGCCACCGGTACTGAACCTGTATCCAGATATAATCTCAATCTACTCACACATTTTTGTTTAAACCAGATTGTCACCAATATTTTGTGACGGGAGGTAAAATTATGATAAGTGATGAGAGGAAGATAAGTGTTAGAAGACTTGGGTGTGTGAGGTACACCAGTGGCGTGAGGCTCGTGGGGTGCATCAGCGGTGGCAGACGTTGCTGGGGACTTGAGCTTCCTAAACAAGACGGGCTGTGCCTCTTCGGGCTAGCTACTTGGCGCGCGCGTACACACGCACGAGAGAGAGGCTAGTCGGTGCCAGTGGTGCCCAGTGTGGCTCTGGTGGAAGGTGCCACAACCTGGGGACCACTGTGCCAGCACCTGGTCAACTCAACACCTGGCGTCAACGTGTCAACAGTGACCACAACTCAGAATAATGTGTTTCCTGTGTACAGTGACTTAGTAGAAAACTAGTATGTGTCAAGAAGTAGTTGGCCTATGACATGTGTTCACTGCTAGTACAAGATTGTGTTTCTCTATTATACTTGATAATAATAGTAACTCATTTCCCACAATTTAGTGTCGCAATTGCGTTCAAGGCTTCTTACGTCACTGAGAGAACAAAACTTTAAGCGAGGTGAACGAAGACATTTGGGAGGTGTGCCGCCTCCTTGACTCTTTCCCCCCCCCCTCCATCCCTCCCTCCCTCCCTGACCCCCCACCTGTGTCACAGCCACGTGGGATAGCTAATGTTATCCCTCCCATTCAGCTACTGGCCCCCCACACTGTATAGCGAATCCAGTCTCATTCTGCACCTCATCCCTCAACACCTCGCTAGTGTCGTCTCTCTCTTCTTCATTTATTACTCAGCGGTGTTTTAATATACGCGCAGTAAGGACGACACTCAGAGGTGCTCGTAGCCAGCACCCCAGCATCTCCTTCACGTCAGTTCCCCCCAGCCTGACCGGGGCCCAAACTGTATCCGGCCACGCCAAGTGTAAACAGTTTAGTTGGAAGGGAGGCTATAAACAGTGACTGGTGAGTGTCGTCACCGTGCCCGCTAGCAGGTTACCGTGTGCTGCTGGCGACCAGGCCCCCTGGCGACCAGGCCCCTGGCGACCAGGCCCCTGGAGACCACTCCTCACACTGGGTCATCCTCAGCAACACGAGGGCTGGTGGCAGTGCCGCGTATTCACATTCACACATTACTGAAATATAAATTTTAATTTGTGTGAATTTCGGAAAAAAGGATGTAATTTTAAGACTGAAATTATCTTCCATTAGACATATCAGTGATATTATTGTGTAGTGGTTTTTGACCAGTGTTAAGTTTGACATAACGAGGCTAGCCTCTTTGCTGTTGTGAAGTGACCTCTTGTCAGTGAACGTTGGTGATGGCGGCCAGGCGAGATAGAGCCCGTGAGGGCAGGCGCCAGGCCGACCCCTCTTTCCCAGTCAACAACACACAACCCCCTTCCCCAGTCACTCCACCCCAGCCCCCCACACCTGCCACAGAAGGCCACCTGGCATCTGTGAATGGAAAAGGTGTCTTGAAGGCGCCCAGATCTAGAAATAAGAAAAAGTCCGGCAAAGGGTTGAGGGTGACCTTCGATCTCGACAGTATTAGTGAAAATTGTAAATACAGCAAAGCCAAGGAGGAGAAGGTGATTGAGAGTTGGGAAGACATCAGTGACTGTGAGGCGGAGACAAGTGGGACGAAATATACCATTAATCATGAAGATCTTATTGATTGTGACGGAGAGTTACAGTTGGAAGGTATCGGTGATTTTATTCATGTGGGAGATGGTGCTGTGCCGTGGGGTCACATAGGGGAAGCAGGCGACGCTCAAGACTATAGCATCAGTACCTCATTCATCTGTTCTCCTGCTTATGCCTGTGTAGATCAGGATGCTCATCACAGGAATGTACCCGACATCAGTGAATCGGAAAAACTACACACAAATTCGGAAAGTATTTCACCATTTAGGAAAGAGGGAACACCAGAACTTGATAACGATGCCAGTGGCTTGACGGCAAGTGTTGTAAGTGTTAGTAATGTTAAATTAAATTACAAACAACCCTACGACGGCGGCAATGGCAGGAATGTTATACCGTTCATTGACAGCTCTGAGGAAGAAAATGGTGAAGGGAACGAAGATGATAAATGGGAGACGGAACCTCGCGGCAGTGCTCCTGGAACTGTTGGTGACATCCCTCGTCTGATTGGTGGAGATGGGAGCCTGGAAGACGAGGCGTGGCAACACGTGGGACCAGTGAACTACACAGTTGTGGTAGAACCCAGCCTGATGGACGATTACGGTGACGACAGTGACGACCTCATCACTAAGGAGGATCTTCAAGCCGTCTTTCTTGCTCTTATGGATGACCAAGAAAACGAGGCCCCGCCTTTAGACCCGTCTGTCAGCCCTATTGTTAATGCTAAAGAAGAGACAGTAGAAGGGGAACTGAAGTCGACTCCTGATACTGAGACTTTAGAGGGACATCTCGTCTCAGAAGAAAGGTATCTATCTCAGGAGGCGCCAATAGACAGGGAGCAGTCACCTCAGGTCTCCATAGGCTATGAATGCCGTGATAAAAAATCTGCTACTGCTTATGGCTCGGAAACAGAGTCTGAAGGCGAACTAGTGCCGTGTGAAGACAAATGTGTTGGCACTTCCGACCACAGTGATGACGAGCCTCAGAGTTTGAGTGAGAAACTATTAGCAAATGAGGGCGAGGCTCAGAAGACCACAGAAGGATGCGATGGCAAGGTGTTAGTAACGGAACCGGATACGGAACACCTAAGCCCAACATCAGAGGAAGGTGGTGTGAGTAATAAGGTTGGGGACCTCTCGCCATCACCCGACGTCCCAGAGGATGGGAAATGTATTGGTAATTCAGAAAGTGGCAAGGAAAAGGAGAAGATAAGCGGAAAGAAAAGTGGGAAAAAGAAAGGTAAGAAAAACAAGAGAGAAGCAAAGGCGGAGTCAGTGGTCAAACCTGCCCACGTGCTCGAGAGGCCAAAACTTGTGCGCGGGAAAACTTGGAAAGAAAAGACACAAACGTTCAAAGCTCAACATGGAAATCCATTAACATTGTCTCACAGCAAGTTGTGCGTCTTTGATGTTGCAGCGGGCTGTGCAGACCTGGTGGCAGCAGACACGCCTCCCTTGGTGGTAGCAGACACGCCTCCCTTGGTGGCAGCAGACACGCCTCCCCTGGTGGCAGCAGACACGCCTCCCCTGGTGGCAGTGGACACGCCTCCCCTGGTGGCAGCAGACACGCCTCCCCTGGTGGCAGCAGACACCCCTCCCCTGGTGGCAGCAGACACGCCTCCCCTGGTGGCAGCAGACACGCCTCCCCTGGTGGCAGTGGACACGCCTCCCCTGGTGGCAGCGGACACGCCTCCCCTGGTGGCAGCAGACACTCCTCCCCTGGTGGCAGCAGACACTCCTCCCCTGGTGGCAGCAGACACGCCTCCCCTGGTGGCAGCAGACACGCCTCCCCTGGTGGCAGTGGACACGCCTCCCCTGGTGGCAGCAGACACGCCTCCCCTGGAGGCAGCAGACACTCCTCCCCTGGAGGCAGCAGACACGCCTCCCCTAGAGGCAGCAGACACGCCTCCCCTGGAGGCAGCAGACACTCCTCCCCTGGTGGCAGCAGACACTCCTCCCCTGGTGGCAGCAGACACTCCTCCCCTGGAGGCAGCAGACACGCCTTCCCTGGAGGCAGCAGACACGCCTTCCCTGGTGGCAGCAGACACGCCTTCCCTGGTGGCAGCAGACACGCCTTCCCTGGTGGCAGCAGACACGCCTTCCCTGGTGGCAGCAGACACCCCTCCCCTGGTGGCAGCAGACACCCCTCCCCTGGTGGCAGCAGACACCCCTCCCCTGGTGGCAGCAGACACCCCTCCCCTGGTGGCAGCAGACACCCCTCCCCTGGTGGCAGCAGACACCCCTCCCCTGGTGGCAGCAGACACCCCTCCCCTGGTGGCAGCAGACACCCCTCCCCTGGTGGCAGCAGACACCCCTCCCCTGGTGGCAGCAGACACCCCTCCCCTGGTGGCAGCAGACACCCCTCCCCTGGTGGCAGCAGACACCCCTCCCCTGGTGGCAGCAGACACCCCTCCCCTGGTGGCAGCAGACACCCCTTGCTCTCGCTTTACCGTCATTGCTGTAAAGAACACAGACTCTGAGAGCTTGGAGAGCGAGTGGGCCGATTGTGAAGAAGGAACTAGACCATTGCCCGGGGTGAGAGGAGTGGTGAGAGGTGAGGATGGTGAGAGCGTCACCCCCACCGACCCTGAAGACCAGCCAGGTGTGGCCATCCATGTGACTGGGGCCAGTGGGGACGACAGCTCATCTGACACTTCACCAGCAGAGAGCGACGACTTTTATATCGTCAAGGCATGTACAGTGGCGTCGCCTTTAGAGGTCTTAACCGAATATGTTGCTGATAGTGAATCCAGCGAGGAAGCCAGTCTTTATCAAACTGATATCAGTGAGAGAGAGCAGACGGCCAGGTCAGAAAGTGGCGCGGAAAAGTGTAATTCACAAAACTTGTCCACCATTTACAAAGGCGAGCCTGACGATCTCCAACAAAATAGTGGTTCCTTTGTAATCAGCGCAAGTGGTAGTGAAGACCACGCTTACAGCGATGCTCAACCTAGTTTATGTACGGATAATGTAAGTGATCATTTTGACTACGTTCATTCTTTCCCAGATATTGTAGGCACACAAAGATTAAATCTTGTATATGCATATGATACTGATTCAGAATCAGAGTCGAATAAAGATGGTTTGAGTTGCAACGCTAGAGAAAGGGTTCGTGATTATGTGCAGAGTCCTTCCTCTCCGGGAGCGAGTGGTTTAACGTTTGCCAACGTTGGCGAGGATGCTAAGATCTCACCACTGATCTCTGACGAAATTGTTTACCAGGGTCCATGTTCTTGTGGTCCAGGTAACGCTACTGACGCCTCTCGTCTGACAACAATTGTTATAGGTAACGATATGAATAAAGGGGATTTATGTAGTAGTAATGAGCAGCTGTGTGTGCCACCACTGTTGAGTGATGACTGGGGGGGTGTTTCGTTAGATGATGGCGTGAAAAAGGGTGTGGAAGCTGACGGACAGATGAAACCCGAATTGAAGAACACCATGAAAAGGAGTCCGGAAAATGCATGTGGAGACTGTGAAGGAAACTCCCAAGACATTAGGTCAAGGATTAATGAAATTGTCGGCCCTCGGCTACAACGTGAAAGACCCCGACCTCCAGGTGTCAACACGAGGGAGGAAGGAGTGGGTGGGGTGCCAGCAGACGACCATCATGCTGCACGGGACGACTCCCCGTTACCCGGGTCCTCGCCAGCGTCCAGTTCCGGGGTTCAAGGCTCGGATGAAATGTCTCTCTCTAGATCCCGATCCCGGTCTCCTCCCCGTGAAGAATCTGCCTCCCCAATCTACAATGCCCCGGACTTAGCCTACGAGTCGTACCAAGTTGAGGAAATGTTGCCCGAGAAGTTGCATCGTGACGTCGCGGAGGGTTTGCGAGCGCTGAGACTCGAGGGCAGTGTAGAGTCCACCCCCGAGAGAGTGAATCCGGTGGATTATAGTTTTAGGACATTCAGGGACATGTATCAGATCAACCCGATATACCTTACGGACTCTGATGAGGTCGACGATCAGAACGAGTCTGATACAGTCGTGCCAGGCTCTGTGAGTCTCAGCTACGACCCCGAGAGGTCAATCACCGTTACCAGTAAGTTGACACGTTGGAAATGTTAGTATTTTATGAAATGTAAACCTAGGGAATAGGTGTTGATGGATAAAAATACACAAGTTGCTGTTTGGGGTTTATAACTACAACATATTACAAATATCATGTAATTGAGGAACAAGACAAATTTAGAATACGTATTTTAATATTTTGACTTCAGCAATCTCACATAGTGCTTCCCCTCCTCATTTTTCTGTGGTGGTGGCTGTGGTGGTGGTGGTGGTTGCTATTTAGGTTGGGCCTCAACTTCAGACGAATCCCCTGCCCCCTTGGACGCCGGCTCGACCCCACCCCTCCCCGGCACCCACACTACTAGGAAGGTTCCAAAAGTTACTAGGTTGCTAAGGGAAACTCAAGGTTAGACTTGCATGCTTAATGTTGTACATAATGCTGCCACTAATATGCATTTGATACTAAACACACAACATTTGGTGTAATTTTGAGCTGTATCTCATATGCATGTGATCTTGGATCTTCAACTTGCTTCCTGAGTTGGCAACAAGAAGTATGCCAAGTTTTACCTCCTAAGAAGTCTGCATGTCAGTGCTGCCTCCTGCTTCTCGCCATTGAACGGTCTTGTAATGTATTTATCCTTAGAATTCGCATCTATATTAACGTATTTACCTGATTTAAATTTGTATATTACAACAAGTTTCGTTTTCTATTGCCATGAAATGTTTAACAGAAAACCGAAGAAGCTTTTAATGGCTAACTAGAAAATGAAACAAACTTTGTTTTGGAAAGTTTGACACAATGTTTATATTTTTCATCCCTGTAGATGCATGTCCCAACCATTAATTATCATCCATTGTTTATAAAATACCACTTCTTTATTTGAAACGCAGTACTTGCAAAATAGACGATTTACGTATAACGACGTGTGTTAAGTTGTGGCAGCCAGTGTGTGGTGTTTACAAGCCGAGTATGCTACTGAGGCAGGCCTATCATCATAGGCTTATAATGCCAATCTGTAGTTATGGAAAGCAGTGTTTATTATATTTTTGACGTAAATTGGCAGTGTGGAAGACATTGCCAAAGATTCAAGTAACAACTTCCACTAATGCCGAAATGGAATGACAGATGTGGACTACTGGTGTCTGTATATGGGTAGTGTATCTCGCTACCGACCTACGGGCTCACCATAGCCCGTGCTACTTGGAACTTTTTGTTCTAGGTAACGAATCTTAAACATCATCATCTACCCACAACACTGTTCCCCCTAATATCCTAGGCATGAGTTGCATCAGACTTGTCATCTGGACCTTGGTGAGTGCCAAGGGCGCTTACAAGAAGTTGGGCAGCGTCTTAAGGCTGGAGGGATGACAAGGTGCTGCCTATGATGTAGAGGAAGGCCAAGATGAGAGAGAGGTTTATTTGTATATGACATTAGATCTGATAATGGCTTTATCAAGTGTCGTTTGTGCCTAAGTTTTTTCAGGCGAAACCTATGTACAAATGTTACATTTGGGGATTATATTCTCTTAAGGTTTAAAATAGTTCCATTCACTTAGGCTGTAGGGTCTACTATTGTCTAAAATAGGTATTTATAGTTCTAATCAGTTAATTTACCTCGACGTATATTTTTTTTTCTTTTTTTTTTTACCCTAGCCCAGAATATTTAGTCATGCACAAATTATAGAACCTGCTGCCACTATTGGTTGAACATACAAATATGAACTGTTCTATCCAAGAAAATTAACCTTTTGTACTATTAATTTTGTAGAGGGCACGAGGAACACGGCAACAACCAAATCTAAACTTTTCAAGGCCTATAATAGCACATGTTTTACATTAAATTAGGTCAAAGATGGCGTATATTAGAGCTAGGATTACTTAAATCTTAGTACATGATTGTAATTAACAAATTACTTGTTCATTGATGCATCACGCTATTGTGATTTCTGTGTGTAATCTAGGATTACTTGTTTCAGCCTAGGACAGGTTTGGTTAGTTTGTAGAGGTACTGTTCCGCCTCACAGTGAGCACAGTAGCCAAGAGTACCGTTGAGTGGACGTTACTCATGGGTACTGTGCCACTCGGTACTTAGACACGCAATTATATATATTATGTATACCAATAGTACAAAACTGATATTTTCAAGTGCAACAGTTCATATTTGTACTTTCGAGCAATAGTGGTCATTAGTACTATAATTTTTGGACGCTGGGTTAGAATATTTCCTCTCATACGATGCTGTAGCGTCACCTCAGCATCTTGGGCTCTTGGTACATTAAAAAGGAAATTTTCTTAACTCAAAATGTTGACCTAACTTTACGTCTAACCTTGAGTTACTGATCTGCTGCTGCCAAGTTTCATCTCTGTTAGGGAAACCTTCAGTAGAAGGTTTCCCCTAAAACCTTCAGTAGAAGGTTTCCCCTAAAACCTTCAGTAGAAGGTTTCCTTAAAAAATTCAGTAGGTTTCTCTAAAACCTTCACTTAGATGATGGTACCAGAAAAATGTCGGTTGTGTACCCCTCTCCAACTGTCGTCAGACGCTACTCTAACCACTGAAGCCTCTCATAGACTGCTAACATGGCTCATCCTTCAGTTGAAAGCTACGCTGCCTCGATTGATTGATAAAGATTAAGCCACCCAAGAGGTGGCACGGGCTACGCTGCCTCCTCCTCCTCCTACTACTACTACTACTATAATTATTATATATATATAATATATAATATATATATAATACAATATATATAATACAATATATATAATACAATATATATAATACAATATATATAATACAATATATATAATACAATATATATAATACAATATATATAATACAATATATATAATACAATATATATAATACAATATATATAATACAATATATATAATACAATATATATAATACAATATATATAATACAATATATATAATACAATATATATAATACAATATATATAATACAATATATATAATACAATATATGTAATACAATATATGTAATACAATATATGTAATACAATATATATAATACAATATATGTAATACAATATATATAATATATATATATGTATAATATATATATAATATAAATGCCTCAAATGTTGCAAGACCTTAATATGCAACACAATTAGACACTGTTGAACACCTTGTCCAGATAGAGAGATGATGTGAACGGCAGGAGTTTGTTTAGCATGTGTAGCATTTGTTTGTTGTATTTTGTTTCTGTAGTATTTTTATGATTGTGTATATAATCGTAATTGGTTTAATGTATTTATTTTCTCTGGCATCATACGAGTCATATATAACATCCCTGATAGTGATGCTAAGCTATCAGCTTGAAGCTTGAATCGTTTAAGGTTGAATCCTCACCTGCTCCAGTCTGTAGACGACTGCTTTACCACAGTCTACAGATAATGGCGGAGAGGAACCTTGTAGTATCGTATATTGATATGCGTGAGGTTGAATAGTCCTCCCTTTGTTGATGTCTTTGGGTTGAAGAGAACACAACGTGCTTGCATCGTAGTAAAGACCAAGATGTGATAGAACTTTATTTGTACATGACATTTCTCCCGATTGAGCTTTATTAACATGTGCACGTTGGTAAAGCTCTCTCAGACCAAATGTTACCCTCAAATAAAGTGTAGCCATCTTGGTGTTTTTCTTCGTGTAATTTTTTTTTTTTTTTTTTTTTTTTTTAGATTGAAGAGATTATCGGTTGTTAATAAGCCTGCATCATTTGTTTACTGGTAAATAATAAGGTTTATGTCAACGCAGTTTTTGAAAAGCAGCCATTTTGGAAAACGTAAAGCAAATACCTTAGGACAAGGCCGGGGAATCGTCTAACAAATGAACCGTAACCTAATTAATGATTGTAAATATTTTGGAAGTACATGTTGCTTCGTAAGGCGCTGTTTGGATACAACATCAATGGCATTGACGGGGCTGACATTATGCTGGAAGGGGAATGCTGCTTGTGTCATCCAGTATCAGAGTAGGCCATCTACCACTAGCCTGGATCTAGGCCATCTACCACTAGCTTGTATCTAGCCCATCTACCACTAGCCTGGATCTAGCCCATCTACCACTAGCTTGTATCTAGCCCATCTACCACTAGCCTGGATCTAGGCCATCTACCACTAGCTTGTATCTAGCCCATCTACCACTAGCCTGGATCTAGCCCATCTACCACTAGCCTGGATCTAGGCCATCTACCACTAGCCTGGATCTAGCCCATCTACCACTAGCCTGGATCTAGGCCATCTACCACTAGCCTGGATCTAGCCCATCTACCACTAGCCTGGATCTAGGCCATCTACCACTAGCCTGGATCTAGCCCATCTACCACTAGCCTGGATCTAGCCCATCTACCACTAGCCTGTATCCTAATAGCGCAGCACTATTAGGATACAGGCTAGTGGTATCCTACATAGGAGCAATCATCAAACTAGGATTCTCATCATTTAGAAGATTCTGGAGCTGGGTCAGGATTCATTAAGCATGTACACAACTATTTAAGAAACCTGTTCATCTTTCCTTAAATCTGGCTTTGTTTACATTTATTAAACGGTTTATGACCTTGGAAACTTTGTAACCCAAGGGTTTTATTATAAACAACCTACTAGCGCTTCGCACTCATACTGTTTTAATAAATGTATGCAACGCTGTCTTGAATAAGACAAGATGTACAGGTTACTTGAGTTGATGCGTTACAGCTTAATGAATCCGGCTTCTGGTCTTGAGTAGGCGCACCACGTTTAAGAATGTGGCCCATTTACTAAAGAGAGCGTGGCTCCTGTCCTGTTTATACAATATGTGGGGGGGGAGGAGTGATTGTTAGTGTTGTCATCTTGAAGTGTATCGATATAACCGAGACTTGAAGACTGACACTGAGGATACAATACATTATTTTTAGTGCAATAGATCATACAGGAATATACGATGCCAAGTTTACCGAGATAATAAGATACATCTCAAGAGGATAGATTAGATAAGGTCAAAAGATTGGCAGATGCAGTTTAATGCTGATAAATGTAAAGTTCTGAGGCTAGATAATGATGATAGTTACAAGATACGAGCTTGATGGTGTTGAGATTGCGAAGTCGAATTGCGAAAGGGATCTGGGAGTTATGATAAGTAAAAATTTAAAACAAAAGGATCAATGCCTGAATGTTCGTAATAAGGCAAATTACGAAATAATTACAAATTACGTAATAAGGCAAGGACACTGGGATTTATTAATCGAAGCGTTAGTAACAAGGCACCTGGTGGTGGTCTTCAGTTATATATCTTGCTCTGGTTAGGCCCCATTAGATTATGCAGTTCAGTTTTGGTCGCCAAACTATAGAATAGATATAAATTCACTTGAACGTGTAGAGCGTAGGATGACCAAGTTAATTCCCCAAATTAGAAATCTTTCATATGAAGAAAGATTAACAAAGCTTAACTTGCATTCATTGGAAAGGCGAAGAGTTAGGGGTGACATGATAGAGGTTTACAAGTGGATGAATGGACATAACAAAGGGGATATTAATAGGGCATTAAAAGTATCAACACTAGACACAACACGAAACAATGGGTATAAATTGGATAAGTTTAGATTTAGGGAAGACTTGGGTAAATACTGGTTCGGTAACAGGGTCGTTGATTTGTGGAACCAATTACTGCGTAACGTGGTGGTGGGGGGGTCCCTCGATTGTTTCAAGCGCGGGTTGGCCATATTTATGAGTGGGATTGGGTGGTTATAGATAGGAGCTGCCTCGTATGGGCCAATAGGCCTTCTTCATTTACCTTGTTCTTATGTTCTTATTTCTAGTTCCCATATACGAAATTTGTACAAACAGTAGGAGCGGTGGTCCTATATGTATGGGAATAATAACAGAAGTATGTGAAGATAAAGGAGACTATATGAGAGGAGGAGGGAAAGCGGAGGAGGGAGGGAGGGAGTGGCTGCCGAAGGGTCTGTTGTAAGATTTCACTGGCGGTGTGGGGGTAGAGGCGGGGACGCTTGTGCAGTGTTGTGCACGCCGTGGTGAGGGTGTGTCAGGCTCTGTGCTTCTCGTCCAGGCCCCGAGCCGCCCTTCCGGGAAGGTTCCCGCGTGAATGACAACATTGCCGAGAACGCTGGCCACACCGGCGCCGCGTGTCCACGCCATGATTAGTTTATAACCGTGGTGTAGGGAGCAAAGTGTAGCGTGTTCACGAACTACTAACACAAGCAACACTAATATATCCAGGTGGCGCGCAAGCAACAGTGAACTTGTGGCATGATAATCATGTGTGCGCGTCAGGTTTGAGTGCGAGCCAAGCACGACGCTTGTGGCTGTGAATCAGGGTTGGTGTTGTGCGCCTCGCCGACTGCAGGTGTTGGCTGAGGTGTTGCGCTACCTGTGCACGACCCTTGAACACAGTGTTGCCTACTCCCACCAATAATAGCGCTGGATTTCAATACTGCAACAAAAAGTAAAGATGAATTCGTCGGAGGTCATTATCCAATTAGATCATGAGCCAGAACTGTGGCGCGCTCTCAGCTTGCGTAGGGGCAGGGGGCCCCCAGGTTGCAACACTCGCACGCACACACACTGTTCAGCTATTGTCACACAACTCTAACGTTAATTCAAAAGTTTTAATGTTAATATCAGGTCGTAAAGAACAAGCCTGCATTGCAGTGGAGACGTGTGGAGAGTTGGGGTCAGTTAGGGAAAGGGTGATAAGTATGTCAGTGACCCGGACGATAGCATGCAAGTGGTGGTGGTGGGTGGCAGACTGTGGAGGGTGGCACTGCTCCTGGCCCTCTGGCAGTGCCTGGCGGGGAGGGCCAGAGTGTGGACTTAGTGTACCGTGTCATACTACCACACCTGCCTAGTGTACCGTGTCATACTACCACACCTGCCTAGTGTACCGTGTCATACTACCACACCTGCCTAGTGTACCGTGTCATACTACCACACCTGCCTAGTGTACCGTGTCATACTACCACACCTGCCTAGAAAGTTCCGCTGCACTCCATTAATTACAGCTTGGCATTGTAACAGGAGTTAAATGATTAATTTTTCGATTTAATTTGAAAAGATTAAAAGTTTTCCATTCTGAATAATCTCAAGGACACTCAGTATAACTTGTGAAGTTAGCAGCGAGGGGGAATATTGGCGGGAGTGAGCTTGGGTTGTGGAGGCGTGTGGAGCCCCTGGCAGGGAACAGCTGCCTCCACGTCTGTGTGGAGCCCTGGCAGGGAACAGCTGCCTCCACGTCTGTGTGGAGCCCTGGCAGGAGCCAGGCCTCGTACTTACTCTAGTTATTACTTTGTCGTTCCTGGTTACCTGGTTGATACCTGGTTGATGGGGTTCTGGGAGTTCTTCTACTCCCCAAGCCCGGCCCGAGGCCAGGCTTGACTTGTGAGTTTGGTCCACCAGGCTGTTGTTTGGAGCGGCCCGCAGGCCCACATACCCACCACAGTCCGGTTGGTCCGGCACTCCTTGAAGGAAACAGTCTAGTTTGTTTCCTTCAAACTAAGTAGTGCTCTTTTATTTTAGACGTGTTAGTTTGCCGGCCGTCTGTATTGCCCATTAATGGATTAGTTGTTACTTTGTGGTGAAGAATGATGTAGAGACGAGTGGTGGTGGGGTAGGGAGGCGGAATGTAAGGGGACAGTCAGAGGCGAATATGAGAGGCAGTTGAGGGGAGAGTCGTAGCTCGCTCTCGCCTACCTCTCATAATACAACAGAAGATGCCGTAAGTAAGAACGCATTTCATGTTAGACTAAGAATACGAGTGATGTAGGAATAGTGCAGGGGACCTGTGCCCCGGGTGTGTGAGAGGCGGGTAGGCCCCACAGTCTGGGTATCTACTATCCAAAGCCTGTGCCGGAATTAACATTATGACGACATAGTGACGTCACATCTTGTACGTATCATATATAAACAATATGACGTCATAGTGACATATTTTGTACCAACCCGTTCTCGCAAATTCGTAAAGTCAATATTGACTTATTAACTACGTGCATAGGTGATATACTAAACATAATAGATACCCTTAAAAAGATTCATAGAAAACACCGACCTTACCTAACCTTGTTAGTATCTTAAGATAAGCATCTTATTGCTTCGTAATTACAATTATTACTTAACCTATACCTATTATAGGTTAGGTAATAATTGTAATTACGAAGCAATAAGATGCTTATCTTAAGATACTAACAAGGTTAGGTAAGGTCGGTGTTTTCTATGAATCTTTTTAAGGGTATCTATTATGTTTAGTATGTCACCTATGCACATATTTAATAAGTCAATATTGACTTATTAAATTTGCGAGAACGGGTTGTTTGTACATACCACACACACACACACACACACACACACACAGAGTCATCTCTACGAAAGGTTGGGTTGGGGTTAGAGTAGCGATGACCTATGCGGAGGGTGGTCTTGTTAGGTGTTCGGCCGTGTTCCCTCCGTCAGCAGTCCCACACCTGTACACTTGGAACAAGCTGTTCAAGTAACTAGCACATACGAGAGACAAATAGTTAATTTGCAATAGTCGGTTCCTCGGTAATCGTCTTGTTCAGTGCTCGCAAAATTAAGCGTTATAAATATTTTATTCAGCTACTCACTGTTCTATGATATTAGTGTGGTGAAAACTGGAGCCACTTTCTTCCCGTTTGGAGAGGGCGGGGGGCGTGTCCACGGGCGGGGGGCGTGTCCACGGGCGGGGGGCGTGTCCAGTATAACAGACGAGGAGTCACAATAACGTGGCTGAAGTATGTTGACCAAACCACACACACTAGAAAGTAAAGGGACGACGACGTTTCGGACCGTCTTGGACCATTCTCAAGTCGATTGTGTTCAGTATTCTCTTATGTAACAACATAATTGCCAAAATATTCTGATTTTAATTTGTATACAACATAATTGTGAAACAATCGGGGAGTCTCGTTCATTTTTATAAAATATGAAATTTTAACATTTATATAAGTAAATGTGGTCACAAGGTGTTGTCACCAGATTAGAATGCTTCACAGGGAAGGTGATGGCAGGTGGTGGGAGTGGTTGGAATGTCAGGTCGTCGCCGTTACCACCAGCCTCGATGATTGTAATCGATACTGTGTGAGGGCAAGTAGCTTGCTGGGTCTGGAGGCACAGAGGGGTCGCTGACCCCTGAGTATGCCACCCGGCCTCATAATAGAGCGTCGTATTTTGACGTGTACTCTACCCAAGGCCAAAAATCGTCGTACTAGAAAATGGTGGCGAAATTGACGTACTGTCTCGTTTTCTGTTTTGGGTCCTCTGGTAGGTTAGGAGAGGTCACTTTAGAACGACAGTTTCTTGTCGTTGGGAAACCTTAGGAGGACGTGCTGGGGTATGAACATCGCTTCCGTGTTTTCGTTTTAGCTGCCTGCCACTTCACTACAACTGTATTTTAGATTTATTTATAAGTGTAGAGCGGTGTTGGTGTTAAGAGGTGGGTGGTGGAGTGCCGAAACTTGGGTGGCAGTAGTTCTGTATCAGCAGTGCAACAACAATGGCAGCTTGATCAGACTCCTGTCTATATGGACGAGGAAGTCGTGTAGAGGCAGCGGGGTAGCCAAGGGTTGGGAAAAGCACAGTTGGCCGGCGAGGATTGGAAAAGCTGCTCCGTGGCATGCAGTACCCGGCCCTGCTGCAGGAGAGCGCCTGTGGGGCTCAGCTATGATTGGAATCGTAAACAGCAAGGTAGAGCAATGGTGCTAACGTGGTTTTTTCAAAGCATTGGTTTTTTGTTTACTTAACAAGCGCAGGATTTGGCTCAACCCGCCCTCCTACTAAGCGTCGCATTTTGACGTATACTCTTATTTAAGACCAAAAATTGTCGTAGTACAATATGGTAGCAGCTCGTGAAATTGACAGTGTCCCGTTTTCTGTTTTGGATCCTCTTGTATGTTAGAGTAAGAGCACTTTAGTACGACACTTTCTTGGCGTTGGGGAACCTTAGGAGGCCGGGCTGGATGATGGCTACGATGTGTTGAGTGGTGGTGGCTGACGTCGCCTGTCCTCTCATGAACTCACATTTTAACGTAGTCGACGAATCCGTCATATTTTCGCCGGTTTTAGTCAAAATTATTGCATCGTATTGTTAACGTTTCCCGATCATCGGCTTTGATAGATTAGTTAAGTGGCTTAGGCTTAAACGTTTCTGGTTAGTCAAAGCCATCGAAGTTTTCACGGAGTTTACAATTGTGAGGAAGAGGTGGTGGGTGGTGTTGAGGCAGTGTGTGTGAGGGTGGTGTTGGAGCAGTGTGAGTGAGGGTGGTGTTGGAGCAGTGTGAGTGAGTGGTGTGTGTGGTGAGTGGCGCCAGAGGCACGACTCCGGGTGTTGGGGAAAGTTTCTCGAGCGGTTTGTCACTAATATCTTGGCTTTCAGTTTGGTCGAGTTTCTCTTCCTAGTACGTGTAAATTGTGCCTTAATGCCAGTGTTTACACTGATATATTCCTTGTCTTTATTTTCACTATTCATGGTGTTTTTTCTTAGTGCTTATACATAATGGTATATTTACAATTGCTTGGATAATGTCAGTATATTAACCAGCATGCACTAAATATATGGGATACTGTCAACTTGAACACGAGCTTCTCAGACGACTCGTTTAAAGCCTCATGTATCGTTAGGTTGGGTTGAGTGCGTTTTGATTTAGCAAGCGATCCATTGGCGAATTGTCTTGCCCAAATGTTTCTCGTTTAGTTGGTAATAGTTAGTGTGTCAGAGTGGTCACGTGTCGTGGGTGATTACAGTGGTGGGCGCGGTGGTGAGGAGCAAGCAATGAGTGCTTGTAGGCTTGCCTGCGGTTGTTCTTGCTCTGTAATAATGAAGGAAACCAATCTCGACGCTCGCTGCCCCTAAGTCTTCATTATCTCTAGAGAACTCTCACCCGCTTGTAATGTCTCTCTAAACTAGATGATGGGCGCCGACCCTAAGTCTTCCTACTGGGAAGTCCCCGAGGATGCATAGTTATCTCTTGGAACTTGCAAGACTGGTGGTGGTGGTGCATAGACAACTCCTATTGTTCTTGGGTCGTGTTGCAACCTACCTTGTTGGTTCCTGGGATTAACGTCCTCGTGTATACCAACAAGATCTTGTACGGTATTTTCCCATAAACTTAGCTGCTTCAAAACTAATACACATGTTCTCATGTTAAGGAATTCATCAATCCATTCGTTCAATACTAATTATACCGTTTCCAATGTCCGCGGGATGAAGAGGCATCAATCAGGCTGGGGAAAGAATTGGAATAATTCCGCGGAAGTAGGTTATTCTTATGAACAAATAAGTTATTCTTTAGGTTATTCTTAGTTGCATCCCCCCCCCCCCCCAAGCCTTACTGTCACCACAACTGTCACCGCCACTTCCACCACAACTCTCTACTACCTCGACTAGAATACAACATTGTCAACCACTGTCTTCTGTACCTCTGTTCTCGTTTCAACATTTTATCCTTATCCTAAGAAACGTCGGCCTGGGACACCCTCGTAATCCTCGACGATCAACATCGTGTTGGAAACTAGCATCTAAAGTTTCTTAGAGTAATAATGTTCCCCGCCGTTCCGTTGTCAACTGTTACAGGTAATAACGAGGAAAATAATACGAATTAAATATACAGCATTTTGCTAGTAAAACGGGGAAGTGAAGATAGGACAAGACCGAGTTAGACGAAGGGTAGAAAAGGGGACTCCACTTTTATTTCAAGTGGGGGGGTTGGGGTGCTTCTTGTCATCCACAGTATTGGAACCTATTCTCGGCACATGTTTGTATATTAGACCTTTAACGTTAACGTTTTTCTGTGGCATTGCTTGATAACGGGACCTAATAATGAGGTGTTGATTTCCCTGAAGACGGAGACGAGGGAAGGGTTTTGAACTTTGGGAAAGTCGTGTCCTGGCCGGCACTTAGTGGCTGGCGTCTTGAGAAACGGTCACTGAACGGTTGCATCTCCACACTTACCCTGGCGCCATCTTTTGATAATTACTTCAACTACTTACTCTCGCTGAGAGGATGGAAATTATTTGTGGAAATTAAAAATATACTGTATACGTTATCCTTTGTTCGTAATTTGAGAGTTGTATATTTGTAGGTTAAATAGTGCGGCCTGTTGTAGTTTTTTTATCGTGCTTCAAATGACTTGAAATTGTGATGGATTGTTTTTGAAAATTCATATAAAGAATCGACATGCCGCCATTCAATCACTCAAGGGTAACCGATGAAGGCTATGAGAGCGACTACTCAAGGAGGAAATTCTATCCAATATTGTGCCGTAAGTGCGTAGTAGTCAGCAATGACGCCGTTCTCTTTGCTTTCGTCCCCCATTGAATTGGGGGGAGGGGGTTCATTTTCTTTATATCCTCTGAAGTAACGTTTTCTGTTCATTCCGCTCTTCTTATTGGGAGACTAAAATATTTCCACCATATCCTAATGATTAGCTTTAGCAAAACATTAGTATTTGGTTCCTGTTTTACTTATCAAAATTATTTTTATCGGCACCTAGTCTCATTGTCGTTTTTTATATATTTTAACATGTTAATTTTATTGGTTATGAGTGAGTATTAAAGGGGAAATTGTGTTCAATAACATTAAGTGCATGGTAGCCAGCATGAGTTTTCTTAATTTTGCCCCCTATTAAATACGAAGCGGGTGCATTTTCTTTATTTTCTGTGAAGCATTATTACATAAATTAGTTCAGGTTGTGCTTATCAACATTATTATGTTCTTTAAGCAACATAAAGAATATTCTTTATGTTATCTACCATGTTATCTACCGCAAGTCAATATCGTCATTATTATTTATTAATTTAGCCATTTCCTTGACACAAAGGTATCGTGCAGCGATGGGAGGTGCTGCAGGCCCAGGCTGTGGAGCGGCAGCGCCAGAGTGGACAAGTGCGGGAGCTGCAGCGTCAGGTGAAGACCCTCCGTCAGGCCCTGGAGGCCCTCACAGACCGTGCCAACCAGTTGACGCACGCAGATGATGTCAGCACCCACCAGCAGCTGAACCTGAAGCTGCAGGAGGCGAAGGTGAGTACCGAACTGGTCTCGTATGTAAGGCCTCCTTAGGGGGGTAGAAATAGCCTATTCCTTTGAGATGTATTTCTTTGTCTCAATAAATATACTTGATCTTGAAGGCCTATTTGTCTGTAGTTGGTTTTGGGAGTTATAATCCTGGAACCTGGTCTGGGGCTTGTTTGAAAATATAATTACTGTTGTCGGGGACAGGAGGCCACTACGGGCTCACCATAGTCCGTGCCACATGGACACTTCGTTCTGAGTAGTTAAATCTGAAACAACGACAGGAGGGCTATACTTAGGCTGACGTCTCCTTTTAAGCTAATTATTGACGTCCCCCTTAGGCTTGTTATTGACGTCCCCAGGATACAACCTCTCGGCAATTGTTTAATTCCCGGGTACCTATTTTCTTGCTAGGTGAACAGAGGCATTACGTGAAAGGAAACGTGCCCAACAGGTTCAGTTCTGACATGAGATTCAACCCAAGTCCATCGGTTGTGAACCCTTTACATATAAACATTGTTGGATATCATGTGCAAGAGAAACTCGTTGAATACGTTACCTACAATGATGCGTTACTGCCACCAGTATGATGTGTGGCATGAAATAAAACTATAATAATACAATTATTAATAAGAGGATATTATAGTTATATTTTCTTGGGATTAAGAAATAGTCTTAAGAAAATAGAACCAAACGTTTTGGTTTGGGTCTCCCACATGAACTCCCACACGGCTTAATGTGACACACGTCTCTCAACATACTCGTGTTGGATTCGTATGATTATTTGCGTCAGCATAAACGAGCTTCGAATGTGAGTCGCCTGTGAGGTATTAAGGTGGCCGTTGTTAGCCTCACCTGCTGCTGTATAGTCCGCGGTCGATTGCAGGACGCTCGGCCACCACGGTGACCTGAAATGTTCGTTCCTGTGAACAGGGGCAGTGACTGGGCACGTAATTGTAAATAGACTAGTGGGTATATTTACAGTCACGCTTGTCTATTATTTTTTGGTCTATTATGGTCGCGCTGCCAGTGACCAGCTGTTAAGGGTCACGCTGGTGACCCTTGCCAGTGACCCTGTTTATGGGGGTCACGCATGCCAGTGACCCTGTTTATAGGGGCCACGCTTGCCAGTGACCACCTGTTTACCATTTTGGCCTGACCGCGGAGGATTATCCCTGCCAGGGGACGCGGATAATGGAGACTGGAGGTCCCCCAGGTGTGCTCTCTGGGGTCTGGTTCTTAAGAGAGCTTAAGCGATCCGCTTTGGTTATTGAAATGGCGCTTTTTCTCACTCTCCTTTCAATAAGGCATTTTTTTAATAATTGGTTTCCATTGACTATCAACTTTTTTTTATTTTGTTATCTACGTTATTAGGTGCTGCCTCCATTTTCTAGGTGTGATGCTAAATGTAGAAGGTTTAATGTTTCGATTGTTTCATGTTTCCGTTTTTTCTAAATGTGTTTTCCGATGCCAAAGCTGTCCCAACCTGTTGAAGAAAATTGTCGAAGTATTGGCTGAAATTTTACGGATGCCATTACTGGAGAAAAGGAGCGATACCCTCACTACATCAGTGCCCCTCCACTGCTGACAGTGCACAGGATACGGAAGACTGTTATTGACGTCTCGCTTGTAAGAACTTTTATATCAGCTAATAATACCCCCCTTGCATCCGAGGCTCTTTGTTTTATATACTCTACTACCATCTTTGTGTATATTATCTAGAGGTAGCTACTTGGATCTGTCTATTGTTTCCCTTCTGCTCTCTAAGTTCCGGAACTCGGGTTCCTGCTTATTGTGGCTTCCTACAAGGCCTGCATTGGATCCCCGATGGTCTATACCCTACAGGCATACTGTCGTAGTGTTTTCTCGTAATTGATTTACCTTCTTCATTCCTTTTGCATTGGTTAACTTTGTAACCATATTTGTCAGTGTGTATTCTGTGCTTTATTATTTCGACGATGTATTTTTCCATGGCACTTGATCAGTGACAGTGACACCACAGTGAGCACTGTGCCCCTCAGTGACACCACAGTGACATTTAGCGAACAGTGACACTTGAACAGGGACATGCTATTGCTCTTGTATGAACAGGAACATACAACCTGAAGACAGGTTGAAGTCTTCAAGAAGCAACGCGACAAGTTTGTACATAAAGTATCAGATCAGCCAGGTTATTGTGGCCATGAACGCAAACAACCTCACCAGCCAGGTTTTTCCTGTGGAATTCTTGACTCCTGTTGGGGCCGGGGGGATACAACAACTCGAAACTGATCACATCATCTATTAAAGTATACAGTTGCGTAAGAGTTTGTTGTAAAAGCAGGGTAGGTGGTGGCAGACTTGGTGGATTTGGCGTGGTAACTCTAGATCAGCGAGGCGTGGTGGAAGGTTGGTAGCACCGCCGTGAGGCGAGATGTAGGGAGAGCGGGACGTGGTGGTGAGTTGTGGTTGGGGTTAGTGGAGACAAATGGGTGATGGAGTGAGTAATTGATCGATGGTGCAAGAGGTTAGTTGCGGTGCCAGCGGCGGCCAGGTCCCTGGGATGGTCCTGCCAGTGGACCGTGCACCGCCCTGGTCCCTGGGATGGCCCTGCCTGTGGACCGTGTACCGCCCTTTGTGGTAATTATACACATGAAAAAATGGCGTTTTCTGACAGCGTGTCCCGATATATTGGTGCGACGGGGCGAGGCTCGTCGTCTCACCAGGCCTTGTAGCACTCCACAACGCCTGGTGACAGAGTTGTATTATGCTGATAATACTCTCGTGAATTTTGTTCGTAAACATTTAGATGCTAAATACAGACTCGTCCTACTCCTGGAATGAGACCTTTTACACTGATACAGGGCTGTAATGTGGCGTTATATGGACATCTTCCGAGTGATTGTGTTGTATTAAACGACGTTCAAGTGGACCGTTATGAGGTGCAGCTGGAAGTGCAGTTGTCCTGTCAGTGGGTGTTGGCTTGTATCGTGAGTGGGGAGTCCGTATGAACAACTGGGGCTCCTCCCTTCACACCCAACTCTGTCTTGCTTCTTGCACTGAAATGTGTAAAAGTCTCCAAACTTGATACATTAATTGTAAGTGACATTATCAACCTTAATTGCACTAAACTCTCTTTAAGACATAACTGTAACATGCTCGTGTCTGAAGCTAGAACACAAATACAACAAAACTATTAATGATGGTAAGAGTCCATTTCATGTGGACTCCATCTCATATTAGCTAAGGCTTCTGGCGTGCATGATAAAGCTGAAGAGTTAGCTAAAGAATCTGCCTTTAAAGGAGAAAATAAATATAATCTTGGATTGCCTATAAGCAGTCCAAGAACTTCAACAAAACCTTGTAGATCTGAGGTAAAGTAAAATCGACACCAGTAATTCCATCTATCATACAAGAAGAGCCACACACCTTTATTGATCATCCAATAAAATCAGCAAACTCCTAGATGTTACCACTGTTCGACTTAGACTGCTATAAATATCTCTGGGAAGTTTCATTATCTGCTGATGTAGACCTGGCCAAATGTAAACTGAGACAACTTCGTCACTATGTGATGGAGAGCGAAAAGATACGTGAATTCAGAGACAATAATGTAACAAATGTGTGCAGGAGAGACATATCAAGTGTGACACAAGCTCTCCACATATGTCAGTTGCTTAATTTAGAAACTGTATTTGTGGTCGGTCTCGAGCCCATTGTTGATGTGACTATGTGCAATAAATATTGTAACTAGCTCATCAAGACTGTATCTTGCTTAGCTAAATTAATTTTGGGTTGTAGTCCCTGAGCCCATTATGTGCCCCAGTAACCCTTTCCACTTCCGCCCACAGGATGAGTATGGGGTGCATAATAAATGAACAAAACTGAACTGAGGTGTTGCAAGGCTACTGTTTACCTTTGTAAACACCTGAAACGTTTCCCGTAATTTAATTTTGTCCGTAATTTTCATACCTCTACACCATTGTAAACACGTCAAAAAGTGAATCGATGCCGGGGACTTCGTTACAGGATGCGACGGTATTATTGTGCTTTTAATTTAGCTAAAATTATTTTGATGCTGGGGGCGATATTGTTGAAACTGAGGTGCTTTAAGTGTGAGAACAAAGTCCAGCCTACCAGTTGCCTCGCAGGAGCTCAGAGATCCCATGTAATTGGGTCTCAATATTGCCATTACTGGCAATGAAACACCATTCAATTTAAAAGCAAAATTAAGTTGGATCTAACAGTGTTAGGGGCGTGTAAAGTAATATGGGATGTTAACCAGGTCAGCAGTTCTAACGCGGCTTCCAAACGGATGTAAACAAACTGTTTCCACCGGGGAAATGGCTCGCATTCATATATATTTCAAAACAGGCGAAATGTTCGAAATAAAATATATACCTTGACAATTTATGAACTAATACCAAGGTCAAAACAAAGTCAAAACTTGGTCTGTTTGAGTAAATTATCACAAGTCAAGCCTGGTCCCAGGCCGGGCTTGGGGACTAGTCCTCCAGAAGCCCAACTCTAGGCATCACAAGAATACACTAAGCCAGTATGGACTACATATCAACTTTCGTGATGGGCAGCAAGCTGTAAAAAAATATTTTCTTTACAAACGCCAAATGACTGCATTTTTTTAACTTTTTTCTTTATTAAATAATATAAAATATAAAGATCATATTTACATCAATTTACAAGGGAAAATACTATATTTATATTTTGTATAATTCTCAGTAAACCAATTTTCTATATCACCGAGCATGAGCCGTAAACCCCAAATGTTATACTGAGCTGCCTCGCAAGAACTTCAATATTCTGTCCACTGAGTAACCCTCCTGCCTGTCACTCACCGTCCAATAATTCACCATCACTAAACAAAATCTTGTTGACAATTTATACCCACGATATTTTCACATTACTGCTTGACTGTTATTAACTTGTGTAGTGTGGTCAAGACAGGAATATATATAATCCTTCAACAGAATTTCCTCGGCGCCAGTTATACGTGGAAATCATATAGCGATGTGACCCCTCATACATTATCATGTGTGATAATGACGTGTTTTTATATTTAGTAGCGAGACTCGTATTTCCAAAAGTCTTGAGTTCGGATTTGTTTAAAACAAAACACAAATTCCTCTGTGAACGAAAATTATATCTGGTAAATGTTCAGGTTTTCCACTGGGCCCGTGTGTTGGGGTGCCCGGAGCGTGTGGTGGTGGTGGGGGGGGGGTGCCCGGGGCATGAAAGGGAGTAGAGGATCATGAAAGTAGAATTCCTCCATACTGAAACCTTTCTATTACAAAGGAAGTACGGAGAGCTCCACTCTGGGGGAGCATAAGGGTTAAAATGGATGGGAAAATATTGGAATGCGAGTGATTAGAAAGTAGTAGTTTAGGGGTGTAGGAGGGGGTGTTGTGTGGGTGGGGTGGGGGGGGGAAGACACAGGTGGACGCTGGAAATTTATTTGTGACTCCCACTCCCTCCCTCGCGCCACGGGGGCCCGTGTCTTGGTAACGATGCCAGATTTACACTCGCTGCCCCCCCCCCCCCCCCCGACGTCTCCCTCCCTCCGCCCACGCTTCTGCCCCCCCTTCTCCCCCTCCCTCCACCTTCTCCCCCTCCCTCCACCTTCTCCCCCTCCCTCCCCCTTCTCCCCCTCCCTCCCCCTTCTCCCCCTCCCTCCCCCTTCTCCCCCTCCCTCCCACGCTCCTGGTACCTCCCTGCGCCGCGCGTCACCACAGGTTGCTAGCCACGCTGTCCCTTCAAACCACGACGATACCTTACCAGATGACCCAGAGTTATTGGGTTATTTAATGTTATTTAAAGTTATTTAATGTTAGCCAAGTTCAGTGGGTCTACCAGTTAGTGATGAAATGCTGATGACCCCTGAGTACCATGCCAAGTACTGGAGTCTCCAAAAGTACCCGGTCTAGTTCTGAGGGGGGTGGGGGGGATAAATTTCTCAATTTCCGTTCATGTTGAGAGGATGATTGTGGTCACCCACACCAGTATCTTGCTACTTTACTTCCCCCCCCCCCCCGTTCTTATAGTTCCTGAAACGTTCTTTTCCTCCACCCCCCCCCCCTTCCTTCCACCCTCCACCCCCTTTCTTCCACCCTCCACCCCCTTTCTTCCCACACAACAGTATCTGGCCACATTCTGGCCCCACAATATCCACTTGGATTATTCATTTCTGTGGGGGGGGGCGAGGCGAGGAATGTAAAGAGCATTAAAAGCCCTTGTGAAGTCCTTCCAGTGGCCAAATGATAAATAACCCCTATTATTATGTTTGGACACAGCTTTACACCCTCCGGTTTTAATTATCTTGTGTGGAAGTTCAACTGACACGGCAATCTAATTCATATGTATGATGACTGAAGGATGTTCAATAGATGTTCAAACGATGGCAGTCATAGTAGTGTTTGTGGCAGCTGTAAAGTACATCATAGCTGTATGATGGCATTGTAGTGCTCATGGCCAGTTATTATTTTGTTAAGTGAATATTGTGGTAGGTTATGACGGGTAAAGATCAGGCGTGCTGGCTGCGGGGGCCCTGTTCTCCTTAATGGCTCAAAGGCACGCTCACCGCCCACACCTTGGGGACCCCCCTTGCCCCCTCCCCGCACGCTCACCGCCCACACCTTGGGGACCCCCCTTGCCCCCTCCCCGCACGCTCACCGCCCACACCTTGCCCCCTCCTCCCCGCCCTCTCTTTCTCTCTGCTTTCTCATATATATATATATATATATATATATATATATATATATATATATATATATATATATAATTATAATATAATATAATATATATATAACATTAATGTAAAGTAACAATATAGTGACAGACGTAACAGGTCAAGTACCACATGGCTACAAGTATCTCTGGCAATTGGGCCTGTGAGGGGCTCTAGTCTAGATGATATAATGCATAAAATGTAATGGGCCTCTGGCTGGCCCATTAAACATTAAATGTTGCTTGTTTCTGTTTTACTTGGGCGGAGTATGAGTATTTATGACTCGTATGGTCGCTTCAGTAAAATTTTGTCCCTTGTGTTTAACAACTTCTGCTCTGTTGAATCGAAGTTGAAATCTTAATGGGTTTGTAACTGTGCACTGTGCTAGATAATGTTTCAGTGGTCTGTCGATACTGTGCCGTGTTAGTAGTAGTAATGACTGCTTATTGTAACATTTTTTGCATATGATAGTAAGATTACTTTTATGGAGGGTAGAAATAGCTTAAGCTACTCTATCCCTTTGAGATGTATTTTTTTCTTGTCTCAATAAACTTGCTTGAACTTGTAAGATCACCAACATTGAACCCATCAGTACAGTAGTTACTCTTGCAGTAGGATACGTTGAACAAATCAACTGTATAGTTACACAATAGCTTGGTGTGTAATGTCCATGTATAGCCTAATGCTGGGAGGAAAGTGTTGGTCATACTGTTTGGGAGATGTGTGATGATGCGCCGCCTGCCACCTCGTGCTGGGATGATAATTGTTGTGTTCTGGATGATTGACCAGCGCCACCACTACAGTGTCTGGCCACCACTGTGTCTGGCCCCATCATCCCAGCGACGACTCTCCGACTGACCCTGTCTAAGGCTCCTTTCCCCTTTCGTCCGGGCTGCTGCTTGACTAAGGCGCCTCTGGTTTTTCTGAATCTCGAACTATGGACGTGATCCCGCCATAAAACAAATTAAACACTAAGTAAACTGCTTTCTTAATTATTATCTGTACACGTTCGTAAACATTGTTGCTATAATATTTGTTTAGCCATCTAGGGTATCTTGTTTTAGTTACTCCAAACGATTTGACGTGCGTCCGAAGTTAGTGTCCTGACACTAACTGATAACTGTGTTTCTATGTTGTCCTCTTGCTAGTTATCTTTGGCCAGCTAAGAGGTGGACAAGACGTGACTGGCTTGTTCCTGTCATTCAAGCATGACCGGCCAATTGAAATAGGAAGAAGGTAACTTTGATAAGCCGACAAAAGCAATGTTCGTGGATGGTGTCTCCACGCGCACTTAGCATGTGGAGCATGTTCTCTAATTACTTGTTAAGAACGGTTTTATGTGATTAGCTCCTACTGCCTACATATATGTTGGCGTGACGTCACAAATGAATAGTGAAGATAGTCACGTCATCACTACCAGCATAAGCTTGGCCCTGGCGACAGCTTGTACTACCAGGGTAACGGGCTACAGTATGAAGAGGTTACTTACACGATAAAATCAGAGATACTTGTATTGCGTGCATGTTTATGTGTTGGGGGAGGTGGTGAGCGGCGGTGTGTGACGGTACACAGCGAGGGGTGCCCACACCCGTCACGCTCACTCATCACCTACACCCTCTCCTCGGCTACACCCTCTCCACGGCTACACCCTCTCCACGGCTACCACAACGTTCCCCACTGCACCCAGCTAGTTTGAATTCGTTGCCATTAGGGGCCTGAGTGGACAGCGCTTGGGATTCGTATTCCCAAGGTTCTGGTTTCGATCCCCGGTGAAGGCGGAAACGAATGGCCGGAGTTTTTCACCCCAGTAAATAGGTACCTGGGAGTTACACAGCTGCTGCAGGCTGCTTTCTGGGGATGTGTAAAAAAAATGAGGCCAGGTCGAGGGCCGGGCCGCGGGGACGCTAAGCCCCGAAATCATATCAAGATAACCTCAAGATGTGATAAGCGTCCACATTGTAAGCTTTGTACCCCACATAAGTGTTCGTACCCACAATTGAGGCGGTGGGGCCTGCGGGTCGCTGCTGTGGGTATGTGGGCCTGCGGGCCGCTGCACGCAAACCGCCTGGTGGACCAAACACACTCAAGTGAAGCCTGGCCTCGGGCCGGGCTTGGGGAGTAGAACAATTCCCAGAATCCCATCAACCAGGTATCAACCAGGAAGCCGATGACAGTTATAAACGCTGTTGTGCACACATTTCCAATGGATATATTTATATTAGAGATTCAGCTAGTACAACTGTATCACCAGTTAACAAATATAAAGTTTCTTTTAAGTGCAGGGACAGGTTGCTTGTTTTCATCATTCAGACAAAATATCTGGAATTGAATATTTCGAGATAAAGTGAGCAAGTAAGATGTATTGTCAGGGATCCTTATTTTTACGAGGATGCAGGTCGCAAAACACAGGTGGATAACACACTTAGTAATATTAAAAAAGCTTTAATATCCAGTGCATACATAGGCAAGTTGAACGCCACGGTAATATCACTAGGCTAGAGCGGGAACATTTTTAAGCGCATCGCTGGGCTAGAAAATAAAGGAGGAATCTCTTGGCACATTGCTTGGCTTGCGTAGGCGCTCGTAGCACATCACTGGGCTTGCGGGGGAAGCTCTCTTAGCTCATACAGGACAAATCTCTACGCTTCACTAGGTTAGAGGGTGAAGAGGGTTTTAGGCTGTATGGAATAGTTGCTACCTGGGCCCTGAGTCTCCAACACATCTCCAAGTATGGGTGTAGATGACGTCAACAAATTGAATGAACCGAGTTGAGCTGTGTTGGTAGTGCGGTGTTGTGGTTGAGGGGGCCATATTTGTTAAGTAATCTCTTTATAAATCATGATCCTGTAAATAATGTATCAGGGTGCCGAGCGAGTTGTATCTAATGGTTGAAAAGGGTATGTATGTATGTTTGGTCATTTTGAACATTGCGTACAACTTGAATGCCCTTTGAGTGCAGCTCTGGGTGGTAGGTAGCCTCCTTGCAAAATTGTTATTTGCATATAATGACAAGTGGTGATTGAAGGCCACTTGAAGCTGGTGTGAACCTCTAACACTGAACCTTGTGCCCACTTTGTTTGTGGTTTTACCGCGTTTATTATACATTTGATGCATTTATATTAATTATAATGTTTCTTTCTACGCATTATCAATTGAAATCGTTACTTTTAGTGAATGTTCTTTTAACCATATGTTGCTTTTTGTGCTTTGTACAGATCCTGCAACAGGAAGTGTGTGCGCGCAAGAAGGAGGTTTCGAGCATCAACCTGGCAGTTCACAGGTTCCTCACCGACACTGGCTACTCTCTGGCGCCCCTCAAGGATGATGTTGCGGACCTTTACAGGATCTGGGACGAAGCCGACCGACGGTCAGTGTTAATATCTTCTAGTCCTGCTGTCACGCTAAACATTCTCTGTCCTTTACCTCCTTCGATAAAGCACAGCTGATGTTAAATGATACAGCAGAAATTCATAGGTATAAATGGTATATCATTAGTTCTAGTGGTGTTATCTTGCCTAATCCCACACTTAACTAGTGGGTACAGCATTATTCTAAGATTGTTGCCGCCGGAGGCGGCTAGTTTATTGTGCATCCCATACCAATCCTGTGAGCGGTAGCGCAAAAAGCATTACAGAGGGCACAAAAGGTCTTTATCAGACCTCATCTTAGATTATTACATAAACAATTTCATCTATCCTTCACACCTTATAGTTACAATGTCAGCTAGTTACAGAGAAAGTGCTATTTCAAGAGCTATATATTTACAGTAAGTCATTATACATTAATGGCAGGTCTTATCGCTAATACATAATAGTTTGACTATTCTAAGCTTGTTCTAAGCAATCACCACATCTTTAGTTCTCTGTTTACAATTTTCTATGAATATCTCGTCTCAGTTCAGCCTGTCCTAAGTTTTCCCAATGTCAAGAAACTGTCGTACTCAAGTGCCCTATCCTATCCTACCAGAGGACACAAAGCAGAAAATGGAACAGTATGTCAATTTCGCGAGCCACTACCATTTTCCTGTACGACAATTTTTGGCCTTGGGTAGAGTATACGTCAAAATACGATGCTGTTAGGAGGACGGGTTGCTCAGTTACTAAGGCAGAATAGTCAAATCACGGGAATTGCCTAATTCTGATTTTGTTAACATTAGGAGATTAGTGAATAAAGTTACTCTAGCACAGAAGTTGAGTTAATAAGGAAAGCTCGTAGATTTAGGCAATGTGATTGTTTCAGCTGTTAGCAGGAGCTAGAAAATTATGGTAGTAGTGGATTAAGAAAACTGACACGATGAAATTCTACAGTTGCAAAAACTAACCATCCTATGTATGCTTGAAGAAACCATCCTGTATGCTTGAATCTTGCTTCTGCTAACCTCACGGATTGTGTGAAGATAACCTCCCTCAAACAGCTGCGATTTATCATAGGCTGGTAAATTCAGTGATTGCATCCGGGAAATAGATAAAAGGGTTACCCTTGTTTGTATTCGGAATGTGACTCACCGGTGACTTTCAGCTAGAGAAATTTAAGATAGCGTAATTAAATAATTATAGCAGAGAGAATTGTTGCCGCGCGCGCGAAAACTGCAAAGTTAATTTCCTGTTTGCGCGTGAGAGAGAACTATCCTTGACTTGTAAGATTAAAAAAAATACTTCCTTTACAAATTTGTTACTTTCATCTTAATATAGGAAATCCTGCAGCCATGTAGCGAACATTAGTTGAAATTATATATATTTTTTCTTTTTTTCAGGCTGAGTAGCGAGGTGTCCCGGCTGGAAGGTGTTGAGGACGCCTGGAAACGTTGGGAGACGCAGGCGGAGGAGCTGACCAGGGCGCTGAGGCAAGACGGGGAGACCCTGAAGGTGTTGGACACGGCCATACAGACGGGGTCGCTGACTGACACCGAGACGGCCTCTGTGCAGGGTGTGGCTCGGCTGCTTAATGATAAGCGTAAGACGCAGCCGGGCAAGAAGCTGCTGCTACAGCATACCAAGGCGCAGGTAAGACACTCCCCCACCCTCTAGTGGGCTTACCTGGAGAGTTTCGAGAGTTCTACTCTCCGAGCCCGGCAGGAGGCCAGGCTCGATAAAAAAAGCCTCAATAAATAATAAATAAACCGTCAACCTAAGACATTCTTTCACCAATTTATAATAAATTAACTTCGTTTAGCATAAATGTTCTTGGCAAATCGTCTACTCCAAGAGAGAAAAATATATAACACAAACTCGTCTGATGATATAGCTTTAAAAGAAGTTACTATATTATTTTATCAGAGGGAGGGAATTATCAACGGAAAGTGCAAAGCCATTGCGACTATAGCACTTAAAAGGGATCAGGATCAGGATCAGGATAAGGATTAAGGATGGGATGGGGAAGGGAAAGAATGGTACCCAACAACTTGGACGGTCGGGGATTGAAAGCAGACCTGCATGAAGGGAGACCGTCGCTCTACCGTCCAGCCCAAGTAGTTAGACTTATTTCATCAGAGATTACTCCATTAAAATGTATAATCCGTTATACATTTTTTCGTGGTGTTTGGGGATTAGACAAAGGAATGAAAATATGAAAAGTTATGGATTATAAATACAGAACCCATCGTCCTGTTTAGATAGTACTTACAGTAACGATGACGCGCCACGGGACCGAAGGCTCGGGCAGCTCCTGGGAACGGCGAGGCCTCGCTGACATCCGTATAATTATCTTTGGTCGATCTACATAAAGTTTGGATGATAAGCGTGACCATGAGGTCACGCTTCATCATAACTGACGTTCCGCCTTCGTCAGTATGCTACAAGGCGTCCCATGTACCCCCATGCCGCACAGCTTTACCTTCTTGTACCTGGTGACTCCCTGTACATGTCTTCATCCTACACGCCTCCACCCGCCTCGTCTCCAGGGAACCTTTTGTCATGACATGTTCGGCATTCCCGCAATTCTTGCCAATATGTCTGTATTACGCGAGCGTGACAGTATGCCCGGGAACCTGTTTCCCGAGCCCGTTGCTCGGGGGTTGGTACAATGAGGCCGCAAGTAGTTGTTGATTGCGTGACTTCATGCGTGGGGATCAAATGTGAGGGCTTGTTCAGATACCAGTGTTGCGTGTTAAGAGTGGTGAGGCGGGGAGAGGTATTTGTATGCCATGATTAATACCGACAGGCCGCTAACAAGACCCTCCAGCGGCCAGCCAATGCGCTGCCTTGTGGGGGGTCGTGCGTACTCTTCAATCTTATTTAAATGTTAGAAATCCCACTCCTTCTCCCCCCCCCCCTTTTCCAGCTACTGACACCCACATTAATCACTGAAGTGAGAAGTGTCATCAAGGAAAAAAATGAGCCGTAGCTTGAAGATGGATTGTCCATGATCAGCAGAATAGTAAAGTTTAGCAATTGGCGAGTTGATATTTATATTTATAGGTGTCAGCGTCTTCCACCTGACGCGACGGGCCTCGACACGTCCAGAGTCTGAACCCTGCACACGCAATACAACGACGTGTATACAAATAAAACCACGGGGTATTTATAGTTATGAAATGTTATATGTTACGCTGGAGATGTATTGCGCCAATTTTGAACGGTGGTACTTGGAGAAAGAAGCGCTTTTGTTATGACCCGGCACTTAAGACTGAACTTGTTTTTCTCTATTAAATAAAATACAATGTCATATATACATAAATTTACAAGGAAAATACTGCTGTACATATAGTTTATATAATTGACAGTAAACCAATGTTTCATATCACAGAACACGAGCCTTAAACCCCAAATGTTATACCTGATCTTGCCTCGCAAGAACTTCAGTATTCTGTCTACTGAGTAACCCTCCTGCCTGCCTATCCACATACAAAAAATGTAATCAGAAAGTAGCATAATTATTGCATTCTTTATTTTCTTGCATTTTATGCCAATATTAAACAATAAAACTCATTAAATCCTCTCAAATATCTGGTCCACATAATGCTTTAAGAGTGTCTGTAAGCCAAGTGAAACGTTGGGCTACGAGAAGTATAGAACTCGGCATCGCAAGTCACAACTAAATATAAGAAATGTAGCCTAGTCAAGGGAAGTCGTCATTAAGTGAAAAATAAATTGCTGGTGTGAGTGCCCGATCAACCTACGGGCCTCAGGCTGTGTGTACAAGTTTGTCAACTGTGATCACACGTAAATGTGAAAGAAATAAAGAATTTACTTGAAGTACAACAGCTAGAGTTTATCACTGCGAACTGAAGTTGCGTGATGCAAACCGGAATATTTTGATGAGTACGTCGGCTTGTGTGATGAAGCAGCATTAGCGTCCCGTGTAGTGCTTATTACATCCTCATGCAGCGGCCTCATTGTCAGTCAGGCCAGGCCAGCCCAGGCGCATAACTCCTCTCCATACAACTCATTCCTCAGGCTGATCACCTCAACATGTATACATCTCCCTCTTTAGTGATAATAGCTGACTGAGCTCTGCAGAATCCTCTGTAAACTTGACTCCTTTGACATCGGCCGTCTTACTTCCCTCTGCTTTCGTATTGGCTTCTTGAACGATAGCTATAGGGACCCTTCCATTATAACCACACACCCACACATTGTTTCAGCCACGTTATTGTGACTTATTCTCTGCAAGTACTCAACATTTTCTGAAATGTACAGTACTGTATAGCCATCTTGGCTTAACACTTTCCTTTGATAATTACTTGTACTCCCTAATGCAGAATCGCATAATTTATTAACCTGCTTCACAGTTTAGAACATTTACCATCATTTTACTGAAAGCCCAGAACCTTATTAATTGGTTTGTTTTATTTTTAATATATAATATAAACCCTATTTAATATTTATACTAGATGTATTTAATTTTGTATTTTTGTAATATTTGCAGGGTGTAGACATCCAGGGGTCGACTCTGTCCCTGAGGGCCTCAGGTGATGAGCGTCTTAGTGACTCTGGAACCTCTGGCTATGAGTCGTGTTCATCTGAAGAACTGAGCGAGCGCGAGCTGCGCCTGGTGCACCTGCGCAGGCTGGCTAGGGACCTGGAAGCCTCGCTCCATCCTAACTCTCAAGCCTGGGCTGCCATTTGCAAGGTAAGTTTTCCTGGCATTTGTGAAGACAAATTTACATAAATTTTAGTTAAACAAAGGCTGACTGTAATTCTTCAAACGCTATACGTTTTATGGCTATACATTTTATGACCAAATGTTTAAATTGTGTTTTTCAATAGGTTAATTTTTTATGCTTTCGATTCATGAGTACCTTTGCTTGTTCTATGTCCATTTCAGACACTGTCGAGCGCCGAGACTGAGCTAAAAGGGCTACAGAAGCATTGTCGAGAACTGGTGGTGAGATCGGCGGAGAGCCTTGACCACGCCAAGACGTCTCCCCAGCTAAGGTACATTGAGAGTCCCACAACTTCCTTAACTAATTGTCGCCTTGACTATCTGTATACTACTTAAATAAATTAAATATGACTATTGAAGAAAACAAATTACACTGCAAAAAAAGTTCCAAGTATCGACATACTTGGAACTTTTTAAAATAGTGAACCCCCCTGTCTATTCCTCTCCCTCCCTCCCTCTCCTTCCCTCCCTCCCTCCCTCCCTCCCTCCCTCCCTCCCTCCCTCTCCTTCCCTCCCCCCTCTCTCTCTCCCAATGCAAATAAAATAATGTTCTAAATGTTCTTACCTTTGTCATTATAATACGTTTTGAACATAGATTTGTAACATTGTCATATCAGTATTTTGAACATGTCTTTTTACGTAGCTTTGTTTAATTAATCAATGTTCTCTCGCATATTTACACATTGCAAATTACTAATATGACAAGGAAGAGAGATTTCTAGCAGCCCATAAACTGGAAAAGGTTTTGGATTTATGTTGCAAAGACGACCTAAACTAGCCTAACCTCCCAAGACCTAATATCGTACATGTGCGCTATTCTAGGCCTAGGAATATTTCAGTTGTTATATTAGCTCTTTTGGACTATACAGTGAATAGTACCAAATTCTACTGTCTAATTGCCATTTATGTCAATGTTTGTACTACGGTGCACATAGTACTTTTTGTAACTATCTAAACAGGAGGAAGGTTGTTGCCAGTGTCTGAGAGTCTAGAAACAACTGTTATGTCGAGTCCCAAATGTCATCCTCGACTGACCTCTTTATAAGCAACACGAATTCATTGCTGTCTGTAAACTAATCTCTCGTGTCATATTGATTATTGTTGAGTTATTGAACACACATTCTCGAATTTGATTTTATTGTGAATTATCTTTAAATTTTCGAGTTGTAATATATTCTCGCCATTTGTATATTTGTTTATAGTCAAGATTTTCCACTTTATAAAATGAAACTGAAGGTGACAAGTGAAACGATCCATGATTGGTCGGGTCATGGGAAGAGGCGGAGTTCATGTAAGGGGGAGAAACCCGATTGGCGGATCATTTTCAGACGTACCTCATAGGTCATTACAGATCACTGATTGGGTTTAATCATGTATGGACCAATGGGTGGAAAATGAATTTGCTTTTGGTACATTGGGTATTAAATAAGTGAGCGTAAGCTTGGCTTGTCGACTGGGGGTGCAGAGGAAGACTCAGAATATGCTCTCCAGTATCTTAATGCAGAGACATTGAAGTGTTAACTAGGTTACTATACATGTAATTATAATTAGCAATGTCAACATGCATTATAGTGGTAATAATTGCGTAACTTTATATGCTTTTCAGGAGACGCGGCTGGACGAGGGAGAACAGGGTTGGGAGAGCCTCCCGCAGGAGCAACACCATTGGTGGCGTGAGTGGCGGTCGCGGGTGGGTGTGGAGAGTGGTGCGGGCAGCTCTGCCCTTCCAAGCTGCCCTTCTGCTGCTCTTCTGTGTAGCCTGCTTGTTGGAGCCCAACTGTTGCGATCACGTGAACACCCTCAACCTGTCGCTGAGTCCCCAGGTCCGCTATGTGCACGGCCCGCCACCTGTCTGAGCCTCGCGCTGGTCTCGTTGTGTATATTTATTCCTCTACCTGGGCCCAGTGCCCGGTGTAGATACCCACCCCCATGTACATACCATGGTCTGGTGTACATATATATGGCAAGCTACACACATCCTGGTTTAATATGACAACGTACATACCTTGCAGAGGCACGTGTGCACTGACGTCTCCAGGTAGTGTGTGTGTGTCCAGGTGGGCAGTGAGCCGGCCGGGTGAATTAGCGTGGCCAGGTGCGGCGGCCGTGCTCGGGACAGGACCGGTCGGGGCCCCGCTGAGCGAGACGTGAGGCAGCGGAGGAGGCAGCTTCCTCCGCTGCCTCTGAGGAAGCTGCCCGCATCCTCCATACTGCGTCAGGTTTCATATTTTTCTATCGACCTTATACATCGTAATTAAGAGTAAATGTAAAAATGGATGATTTAACAATAAATTGTCAGTGTAAAGTGAGGGTGATGTTCCTGTGTGATAAATGTCTCTCGTGGCGTGGAAGTGTTATACAAAGCAGTGTGAATATTTTATCTAAATGTTCTGTAAATTTATTTGATAACAATTGAAAAAAAAGATGCTGTGAAAATATTTTGTGGCTTGTTAGACAAGCCACAAGGCAACCGATGGTTGTATATCATACCGGCTTTTATGGTGGACTTTCTCGATAAGAAGTCAAGTGCGCGGAACCGTCGAGTCGTGTTTTCTGAGCAATAAAGATGAACATCGCAGCGATAACGACTTCATGCACTCCGGGTCTCGCGCCCCCATACCGATAAAGACTTCATGCACTCCGGGTCTCGTGCCCCATACCGATAACGACTACATGCACTCGGGTCTCGTGCCCCATACCGATAACGGCTACATGCACTCTGGGTTTCTCATCTCATACCGAAGACTGCAAGCAAATCGGGCCCCACGGCGCTAGCCGAGGGCCTGACTCAACAGTCTAGGGCGGACATGGGTTCTAAATACTTGCTCGAGGACCTAATCCCACAGTTTTGGGCGACCCATGTTTCACGATGATGGCTGAGGACCTAACCTTAGTCTAGGGCGGCTCTCAGGTCCCACCTAAGGACCCAACCCCACAGACTAGGCCGGCCCAAGCTCTCCCCCTCCGATGTTGGCTGAGGACCTAACCCCACAGACTAGGGTGACCCAGGGGGTCAGGGGGTCTCGATGTTGGCTGAGGACCTAACCTCACAGCCTGGGGGGATTCGATGTTGGCTGAGGACCTAACCCCACAGACTAGGATAACCCGGGGGGTCTCGATGTTGGCTGAGGACCTAACCCCATAGACTAGGGTGACCCAGGGGGGTCTCGATGTTGGCTGAGGACCTAACCCCACAGACTAGGGTGACCCAGGGGGTCTCGATGTTGGCTGAGGACCTAACCCCACAGACTAGGATAACCCGGGGGGGTCTCGATGTTGGCTGAGGACCTAACCCCACAGACTAGGGTGACCCAGGGGGGTTTCGATGTTGGCTGAGGACCTAACACCACAGACTAGGGTGACCCAGGGGGGGGGGGGGGTTCGATGTTGGCCGAGGACCTAACTAACACAGACTGGGGCGAGAGTTCCGGACCAATCAGGCTGTGATGGGTATGTGGGCCTGTGGGCTGCTCCAAGCAACAGCCTGGTGGACCAAACTCTCACAAGTCAAGCCTGGCCTCGGGCCGGGCTTGGGGAGTAGAAGAACTCCCAGAACCCCATCAACCAGGTGTCAACCCAGGGGGGGGGGGTCTCGATGCTGACTCAGGATTTAACTTTACGGTCTAGGGTGGCCCAGGTTCCACAATACAGGTTAAGGACCCAACCCCACAGTCTGGCCCAGGTCCCGCGATGCTAGCTGGGGACCCCACAGTCTAGAGCAACCCAGGCTCGTATGTCGGCACACACGGGCACAGTCTATTGTGCACGTCGCGATTTAAACTGACAAAGATCATCATGTAAACATTTAGTTAACGTAAATTGTTATTTCATTTTATGAAGAAAGGTGAACAATTTCTAAGACAGGTTGGTGTGTGAACACGACAATTCTAGTACCGATGAGCGTGTGCCCTTCTGGCGTTCTTTAAGGAAGACTAGTATCATCCACCCGTGTTAAGGTTAACTTCACCACACATGTTCACGATTTGATATAAAAAAAATTCTCTCACTCGCCTGGGTAACGTCGGTGACAATCCCAGTGATGCCGACCGTGCCATTGGAGCTTCCCAGACCCTCTGTGAGAGGGCGGCATCGTGATCCCTTGTGATAGGCGACTGTGATGCCGCCTAAATTTGGAAATGCTCTTCATATGGGCTACACTGGTTTTCGCAGACAATGGCAAGCATTGACTTTGCGTGCAGTTGGTGCCATATCAGTTGACCTTCGAGTCTTGGCACGGTCTTGAACGTGTGCATATCACCCACTAAACTTAAGATGTAAGGCATGTAACACCCTAGTATAGGCTTGACAGTTCAGCTCTCACTCTAACAACAACGTGGGGTGGGATTCTTCATAACCAGACAGAGAACGAGCTTGTTGCGTGTTGAAAAGTAAGTCTGGCTAGTAACTAAGCAATAATTAGAAAGTCATGCTTGTGGTTAACATGAAGGAATCCTGTCTCGCCTTGGTTCATTGTAGCCTTAAGGTCACTGCCTCCTCGGAGTAACAGGGGTAACAGGCCAGTCTAAAAATCCGTGATGATTATCGCATTTCACATTAAACACCGAATTATAAATTCATATCGACTTTGAAGAGAAGTCGCCATTTTCCCTGTTTCTCTGCCAACAATGTAGTTTCTCGAGGATGTTAAGCATTAAAGGCGGACAGTGTGTGTATTGGACAAGGTAGGTCATGGGAATTGTGTTTTCTTCTTGCATAGACTTGTCCGTTACCGAACGAGTCATAGACATGGTTTTTTTATGGGTAATTAAAGGCAAACGTGTAACTTTATTGACACTGCATTTTTATTCTGTTAAAAACATACCTTTTTATTTAATCAGAATGGGAGATTTATTTTTCTTATGGTGCTATAGAAGAAAGTTGTGTTCTTGTCACTTAGAGCGGATGGATACGTTTTACGTAATAAGTACTGTAAGCCAAAGTCTCTAAGTTTGTCATGATTTTTAGAAGCGTTTCATGATTTTTTGATTCGCAAATGGAATTTATAATTTATTTGATTTGAATTTTGTAAGAATAACTTGTTTGAATGGAAAAAATTGGATGAACTGAATGCTTATTTGTTCAGTAAACGTAGGATGTCTGGGAGGGTTGTAGTACCTTAGTAGTTTAAGACTTGGGAGAAAGAAACTGTTGTTGGTGTTCATTCACAAATTCTCTAGCCACAGTCATTGTTCCTAAATGTTGAATGTATTCTTTATGCTATAGGAACTAGGGTGTCCACCTCGGAGTGGGTGGGTGGGTGGGTGTGGACGTGATCCATAGCCTGCAAGGACGAGTTTTCGGATGTTTAGTTACTGAAGATTCGGCCTTGTGAGCATGGTCACTTCACACTGAGCTGTACTGCTCCCACTCACCATAGATGAAGTTCAAGGTTGCCAATGGAAGTCGGATTTTGCCAGCCAGTTTATGATTCCAGTTCAGTTTTTCCCCATTTGCGCTTAAAAATGTAAGACTTGTAACAATTAAAAAATAGTATTACCTTTACCTAGAACCTCGGTTTCATTTAGTATCATTATACTTCAGAATCTATGGTTCGGTTGAGTCCGGCACAAAGCTGACATTGACTAATTATCCAGGTGGTGCCTTACTTAGGCTGCTCCCGCTGCTAACACTGCTGCTGGCTTGTTTACCATCTTACTGAGAGTTGGTAACGGGCCAATCTGTCGTCACGGTTGTAACATTAGCCAGGGGAGGATGTTCTGGAGGATCTTGTCAATAAACTCATTCTTATCACTGCTTTTCTCTCTCTCACACACACTCTCATACCATTCCATTCTAAAATAAGAATTAATAATAATTATTTGGTTGAAAGTATTAATATGTAGTGATGAACCACTAAAAAGTTTACTATTCTATTATTGAATATGGCCAACTGGGACAATTTTTAACAGCAACATAAGTATAGAACCTAACCTCTCTTAGCAATCATACGTCTAATACTATCTTGGACCTAATGCAGTACATATGTAGGATAAAAACAAAGTGATGTATTTGCTAATTGTATATAAACATTTACAAAGTCTTTAGCACTCTCCTGAGTGCTTTTTGTGAAGGTCTAAGTATGTGGTTAGACAAGACTCGCATGCCAACGACTAATGCCATTAGTCGTTGAGATGTAAGTATGGTTCTAACCACACACTTAGATCTTGACAACGCACTCAGGAGAGTGTTAAAGACCTTGTGTAAATGTTTATATAAAATTAGCAAAAACACACGCACACGCACGCACTTGCTCTGTTTGGTCAGTATTCACGTATTAGTTAGTATCCCTTCTGATAATTCCAAACAAATCATGTCTTAGAAGTCTGATAACCCTATCAAATGTTTTAACTTGACCACAGTGCCCAGCTCCCGAGATTGATGTTTCCTCAAATGAATTATTGTAAAGCTTAGCATTTCTGGCAATAAGTTCTAACTATTTTTGTTCAGATAAGTAAATGGTATTTGCTGCAAATATACACTTTACAGTTACACACACACACGAGCTTAACCCCAGGTGCTCCATGAAATCTTCCCTACGGTTTACAGTACAAAAAACCACAATGTTTTTTAAGTGCCTTAGTGTCGTTGTCTCGTAGCTCTATATAGTAACGACAGGTTTGTGCCCAATTCCGCAAATTAACGTTAGCTGGCGACAATAATGTCCACACTCGCGGGTCGTTGCCTCAGCTTGATCAGCCCAAATGGGTTTCAAACGCCGCCAGGGGATCGTAGCCTAGGGGTTTCGATCGCTTCTAAGGGTTTCAATCACCACTAGGAGTTTCGATCGTAACTATGGGCATAGATCGCTGCCAGGGGCATTGATCGCTGCCAGGGGTTTCGTCGTGGGACGAGTGATCCTTGCAGCCACGGAGGCTTCGGCCCGCTGGGATTGTGTCCAGGATAATAAGCTTTGTTCGGCGCTCCTCCACGCGGCTTTAGCTTTGATATGTTTGAGTGTCATCCAGTTTAAATATAACTTTTTTTCAATGTTTATTTTATGGTAATTTGTATTCTATGAATATGTACCTCGACATAACACCAGGTTCTTTCTCCTGTATTTTAAGTAATAAAATCTAAAAAACAATGTGGATTTTCATTATTCACGGCATAATGTTACTTTTTTGAAGCTGCTTTGTGGTGATATTTTCTGCACGGAATTAGATAAGAGCTTTAATTATACCTTTTAAGTGTGTTTTTTCTATACCGACATAATTTACGCACTGAAACTTAAGTCAACATTCCAAAGTTGGAGGTAAGCAAAAATTGATGTAGACTAATATTTGCCATTTAGCACACAAGAATAACTACATTACTTAAGTTACTAATTTAAAAGAATACGATGTGTTGAAACGTGTAGATGGCTATGAAACTTGAAAACTGTGTAGTAAAAACAAATACTACCAGATTTGTCTTAATAAGGTAACTAATAAAGTTCAAGTATGGAAAGGAAGGTGACAAAGAACCTGAATAATACTCCAACTGTACCCAATTAATAACCCCTTTCCCATATCATCTAGAGAAAGTGCCCAATTGTTATTAAACACACACACATCTATATATATCATTGCAAAATATAAGGTTATTAACGTTGTATGAGTTGCCACTGGCTGAGAGCAGCTGGAATGTTAATGGTCATGCAACAAACACCATGCGATGTTGTAGCACATCCTCAAACAAATCCTGATCACGTGTAAAGGGAGCTCACATGCATTATGCAACGGTTCAGCTGCTCAGAAACTTTATAAACTGCATAATAGAGAGTGGATTTTAGTGAATGCAAATTATTCAAGTATGATCAAAACATGTCTTGAATAACCCAGGTATCGATGAGGGTTCTATAGCAGTAATGATTTTATATATATATATATATAATATAATATATATAATATTATAATATATAATATATAATTAATATAATATAATAGTGTATTTTGGTAGCAGTCTTTCTTGTGAACATTTGTTGAATATGACCGAAAGGGTAAGAGTAATGATTCTAACACGAATCTTTTCAATGTTTGTGTTTTTCTTCACTGTCGAGAGTAGTTGAAAAATTAACTCAACAAAGTTAATTTTCACACTTTATTTATGGTCTGACGCCTAGAAGTTTGTTTTGGCCGAAGTGGGTATCCAGGCTTGTGGGTCTTGACATTCCCATATGCGTAACACAGTCCGTCCTCCAAACAAAGATACAAGAGAGATTCCATGCACCCGCCAAACCCCCTGTTTATGAATGAACAACACTTTACACACGGCTCACAACTAATGACGTTGAAACGTTTCTCGAACATTGCTTCACTGACCACCTCTGTTCGAGTCACAACTTTGCAAATGCTTCACCAGTGTACTACATATACAAATAATGGCCAACTGAACCTAAATACCTAACCTAACCTAATTTAAGCCTAACTACAAACAAATTTCAAATATGCAATAATGCTAACTTATATATATATATATATATATATATCAGAAAATATAGATTTTTTAAAACTCGCTACGTTAATATTAATTAATGCGTCTTGGGGTCGACCGCTGCATGGACGATCATAGCCAGATTGACGCTCTAAAATGTTCAGTGTTTCAATTATTGTTTTTTTTTTTTTTTAATCTGCGCGCCAGTGCACTCTGGCCTTGGGGGAGAGAGTACCTGTTAACAGCTATATTTGGAAGTACAGAATAACAAGTGAAATGTAGTGGGTTTTTTTTACGATGGGCATTCGACACAGCAATTAAGTTATTTACGTAGCAGCAAGAGAGATTAGGAGTTGAAATTCATTGAGTGTAAACCGATTGTTTTAAGAGAAACGAGTGGCAACACCCCATATTTGGGGATTGACGACAGTCGACTCTGGCGGACAACTGGTGACGGACGTACTAGCCTAGTGTAACCAGGTACAGTACTTTTAAAGTGTATTTGTTATAATTATTATATATTACATGCAATTTTTTCATATTAGAATGTTTGTTTCCTTTAGTACTTATTTGTATATAGAATACGTGGGCCATGCATTTAGAGAATTGCATCTCGAAATTAAGAATTATATTAATTAAGTCAGGTGTAAAGTGATTTTAATATCATAAATGCAGCACCCATCCACCAAATTTAAGAGCTTTGGCTGGTGTTTTGAGGAAAATTTGAGCTTTTTGACATAACAATCTAATTATGCAGGCGATGAGTCACAATAACGTGGCTGACGTATGTTGACCAGACCACACACTAGAAGTTGAAGGGACGACGACGTTTCGGTCCGTCCTGGACCATTCTCAAGTCGATTCTCAATCGACTTGAGAATGGTCCAGGACGGACCGAAACGTCGTCGTCCCTTCAACTTCTAGTGTGTGGTCTGGTCAACAATCTAATTATGTTTGAATCTCTTATTCCAAACTTGCTTCACCCACTTCGTCAATATTGTAAATACATTCTTAATCAACCTAACTAGGCTAACAAACCAAGGCCTAATTGCGAAAAAATCTTTGAAACCAAGTAACCTATCAAAATCTTGTTTATAAAACCGTTATTCTAACCGTTATTAAGAAAAATCAAATGGTTTTCGATAAAACCAACTCAGAAGAGGCAACATATGGCTGGGAAGTAATATATTTTTAGATGGAATCATAGTCATAGAATCATTGACGGTAATGGTACACACATCATCATCATTACGGTGTTTTCATTGGAACTAAAATAACCTAAATATTGATGATGAAAGTCAGATGCGATGGCTATGTTCCTATGCTTCTGATTAAGGAAAACCACTGCAGGTATGACAGCACACAAATTGTGAGAATGGGGCGCACCATCACTAGTTGCATTAGGACCCGTGACTACACCTCTACCTCCTCATTAATCCCCATCACCAACCCCTTTAACAAGTTAGAGTCCGGGTGCCTGTAAGTCATTAAGATACGAACTGGTCAAGTAGCCTGGTCTGGGTGGCGGAGAGTCCCGAGAAGGACATCATAATTTCAAATCATGTTCCTATAATAAATTTTATATAGAAGATAACGAGAGCCAGAAGTAATTTACACGTTAACGCGATGTTATGGCTGACCTGACAAATGTGAATTGAAAGCGCCATCTTGCATACCAAAGGGGGGGGGGGTCCTGCCTCGATGGCTTCATTTGTTGTGGTGAATCTTCTCTCAGAGTTGGTATCATAGTAGTAATAAGGGCGGTGAAGCACAGATGTGAAGGTTGTAGTCTTCTACGAGCAAGTTATTGTGGTGAGCTTGTGAAATGTAGTGAAGCACAAGACTATTAACGGTTTAGGTGTTGTATTACATCCGGTGTAATGTTGTATTACATTACATGGAGGGAAAATTAAACAGTTTAATTATTACGAAGGGTTGTGTTAAGCTAGCATGCAAGATGATTAGGTGCTTCATAGTGAAGAGGTGAATTCGTAGACTGAAAAGTTGGGGCTAAGTATATACAGTAGTGACATGTTTCTGTGACGCTGACCGCCACAGAAACTCATATTAGAAATTACATGGACAGTAAAGTTTGGAAAGTAAAATATAATTTATACAGATGTGGTAGAACAATTAGGTCAAATGCAGGTGGGCATAATAAATGACTAACTAATCTGTTTAACCAACATTTAAGTGTTTAACAACAGAGGGGGTTGTGGTATTGATTGATAGTATTATTTCTTCTCAAACCGCATGACAGCAGTGGAATTACCTGCTTGGGAAGTGTCTGCATGGGGTTACATGGTAGCCAATGCGCTATTTCGCGTCTTGCAACGCCCCGGTATAGCCAAATGAGGGGTCAAGTGATAAGTGCAATAAACACATGTGAAATAATAGGCGCATGGTTTTGTTGCACTTAGACAATTGGCAGAACTGGAAGAAAGGTCGCCAAACAGGAAGGATGATTGGCAGTGCTGGAAAGCTGGAGAAAAGTTCACTCCTGCGGCTGCTATTCTGTACAGGGAAAAGATATGACTGACGATTTATGCCTGGGGTTCTCTACAACGATATTTGCTGATTTACTCGACGATTTATGCCTGGGTTTCTCTACGATTTATATCTGGGTTTCTCTGGTATTTAGAGAAGTGGTAATGCATGGAAAGGATGGAGAGACGAGGTCTGAGGACGGATGAGTGATGAAAGATGAAAGGGAAAAATAAATCATGGAAATAGAATGTCTGGTGGTGACGGATTGTGGTCGATCTCTCATCCGATGAGAAACCTGATAACCAAATGAAGTGAATGGGGTGGCACACGGGGCGGGGGAGAGGTTGATGGGTGGTGGGGAGAGGCTGCTGGGTAGCGGGGAGAGGCTGCTGGGTGGCGGGGAGAGGCTGCTGGGTGGCGGGGAGAGGCTGCTGGGTGGCGGGGAGAGGCTGCTGGGTGGCGGGGAGAGGCTGCTGGGTGGCGGGGAGAGGCGCCGGCAGATGGTTCTAGACGCCGACAGTTGGCTCTGGACGCCGGCAGAGGGCTCTGGACGCCGGCAGAGGGCTCTGGACGCCGTATTGTTAATGTTAATGACACGTAAAGGCAAGTCAGAGGCCCGAGAAGTGTGCTGACTCTTGACGGAACCGCTTCTCTAAACAAGCCAAACTTAACCAATCCAAATCCTATATAACCCAACCCTACTCAATCAAACTCAAGTCGTCATATCCTGCCTTGCCTAACCTAACGTAACCTAACGGAAATGTGAGATCAAATTCTGTTCTATATATGATATGCCGTCATAGCAACGTCAGTTTTAATGCCTACTAATGTTTTAGTAGGCATCCATCAGTCTCAGGTATACTGCTCGGTGGGTATACTGTTATACTTGGGTAGGGCTCCTGGGGTAAGAGAAGTCACTTGGTCACTGTGTGATGGTCGCCGGTCACAGCACGGTGCTTGGGGCAGATGTTTTCTAAGTATTGTTGTTTGGCGGGGCACAGCTGTAGGGAGACGCAGTCGGGAGGTCTCCTTCACACACACGTGGCCACCTGTGCCTCGCTGTTGTGTGTCTACATATACTCATGCTATATGTCTTTTATTGGTCGTAAGTTTACTTCTCCCCTCCCCCCCCCCCCCCCCCTCTCTGTCTGTCTCTCACTCGCTCACACCACACACACACACAAAAAACACGCACACAACTTCACAAAAGCAACACACACACACACAGAGGGTCAGAGTAACACCTGGACACGTACCCCACCAAGGCCACTCTCACTTTCTTAGTGACAGTTCCAGAAACGTATTTGACTTTGGAAGCGAAAGATATTATATAAGGAGAAGTCGCCTCAGCGAACCTATAGGCCCATTCTCGACTGTGTCTATCAAGAGCCAAGCCTTTACTCGCTTATGTCTATCAAACCGGTCTTGAAGCCAGCTATATTTGCCTCAGTGATGATGGCCAGACTTCAGTTTCACTCGTCTTCCACCCTGTTGCAAAAATCAATACTTTCCTATATTTGTCCAGATTCTGAAGTTCTTCAGCTGAGTTTTGGCCTGGTCAGATAACTTCCAGACAATGCTTATTTCCCCCCCTCCCCCCGGATGGTACCCCCCTTTCATACACTTGAAGACCTGCATCATGTGTCTCCCTTGTACCTTATTGCTCCGAAGAATAAAGTCCCAGCTTTCTGTAACCTCTCTTCACACGAGAGGTCCTCAACACCCGGGGTCAGTCCCAGCGTCTTAGAGAGCATTTTCTCAAGGAAATCGATGTCCACTTTGTAATACGGTGACTAGAAACGGGCGGGGTAGTCTAAGTGGGGACTCACTAAGACTAAATATAAGTGGGGGACAATGTGCGTGCGTCTGTTCTAGTTATGTGTCCAGTCTTTCTACTGACTCTACCACTGACAGTGAGGCACTGGTGCCAACACCTCGGGTCACTGCCACTCATGACACTTTAAAAATGTTTGGCAACTGGAATGACGCAGTTTATGTGAGATCATCTGACAGACGGTGCCACCCACTGTCATTACCAAATTAAGGTCTTTGCACGTTTCAACGTTGAACTACTTTTAGCAGTGGTGGCTAAATGGTGTCAGCAAGGCGGACAGCCCGCCTGCTGTCATAACTCACAATGTTTTCTCATTTCCAAAGTTTACCCTTCGCCTGTGCGCCGCGCCCCCCCCCCCCCCCCCCCGAGGATCCCGAGGCTTCTACTGAAGCCTAACTGGAGTTTCACACAATTTCTCTCCGTGCACTCGGGCTTCATGCCGGGCGAAGACCTGGAATGAAGCCCAAGACGAGACGTCTCGTCGCCATATTGTGTTTGTGACTGTTGAAATCCTTCCAACCACTTGGGCTGGACGGTAGAGCGACGGTCGCGCTTCATACAGGTCGGCATTCAATCCCCGACCGTTCAAGTGGTTGGGCACCATTCCTTTCCACTGCCGTCCCATCCCAAACCCTTATCCTGACCCCTTCCCAGTGCTATATAGTCGTAATGGCTTGGTGTTTTTCCCCTGATAATTCTCTTCCCTGCCCTCATACGAAAACTCCTTCTTCAGGTGTCAGCTCAGACGGAGGTTGGACCGAGACTTCCAATTAGTCTTAATAAGAGAAATCATATTTATTGTGACTTGAGAACGTGGTGAGCAGTAGCGGCGCCTGGGGCGAGGTCGCCAACCCACGAGTCACTTTATTCTTCATAACAATTTCATTGAAAGTCAAAACTTGTATTACTGTTTCTCAGTATCTTTTTTTATAATAATTATTATTTCTTGGGGACCGTGTGGATTTTGGTTTTTTTTAGTACTGAGGGAATTGCATTTGTACTGGATGTATTTCTGAGGCTGTTGTCAGTACTAATGCCAGTGCCACTACCACTACCATTCCCACCACCACGACCATCACCACCACTACGACCATCACCACCACTACGACCACCATTCCCACTAATATCACCGCCACCACCACTACCATTACCAGTATCACCATACCAGTACCACCACAACCACCACAAATTCCACCTGCACCACTACCGTCGCCAGCACCACCACTACCACAACCACCAGTACCAAATTTAGTCTCAAAATTAACAAAAAGACGAGATATAGTAGACACTAAATTACAGACGAGAGTTCCTAACAAATATTCCATTTAACTGCCGGATAGAGTTACCAAGTTGAGAATAATTAAGCAACTGGAGAGGATGAACTTTGCAACGAAAGATCAGCATAGATTTAGAAATGTAAAGTCGTGCCAAACAAGCTTGACAGAGTTCTATGACAGGATTACTAAAATATGACCGGAAAACGAAGACTGCGTAGACTGTACGTTCCTAAATTGTCTAAAACCGTTGTGTATTGTTCCTCCCGAGTGCCGCGGTGGGCAGAATAGTGGACAAACCTGGGATAAATGGGAAGGCACCGCGCTGGGTAAGGGGAGTACCTGAAAGACTGAAAACAAAGCTACATTAGCGAGGAGGTTTCGAGCTGGAACAATGTAACCAGTGGGTCCCATCACCATCACTACCACCATCATTACTACCACTTCTGTCACTACCATCACCACCACCACTACCATCACCCCCCCCCCAGTGACTACACCAGCACTGACCTCGGAGAAGAGGAAGTAAGACACCCCGTCTTGCAATAGAGTACAAAAAACAACATGAAAGTGAGAGAAACCTCCAAGCAGCGACAACTTACATGATGGCGTCTGTGATCTTTCTGCTTGACACAATTTCAATTTATTGCGGTACAGAGAAAAAATAAAATCCACTATATCTGTACACGAACTATTGCCATGATGACATTGGCGGCCCGGAAGTCCCCTCCAGGTTTGCCTTGCCACTGGGTTATGGGTAACGTGGACACACATAATTAACGGAATGCAGAGGTCATACGAAGGTGTTAACGAGAGAGAGAGAGAGAGAGAGAGAGAGAGAGAGAGAGAGAGAGAGAGAGAGAGAGAGAGAGAGAGAGAGAGAGAGAGAGGGGGGGGGGGGAAGGGAGGGAGGTAGGTAGGTAGGCAGGTGGGTGGAGGTGTCTCCTGAGCATAATAAAATACCTGAGAATATAGCCGACAACACAACCTCTTAAATCAGGAGAACTTAATGACCTGTGACTGCGTTAATATTGAAATATACTTGCTACTTCGCTACATAAAAAGCCCTGACATGTTGCAGGCTCTCCCTGGGAGCGTGTGTACGACCCTGCGGCGTCCAGTGGGGGGTGATGGGGGATTGTGGGGTGATGATGGGGGTTGTGGGATGATCTGGGTTGTGGGGTGATGGGGTCACTAATCTTAGAGTATTATGTGAACGTTATGTATTTATATTTATCTTAATTGTAACTTGTTATAAGTTCTCACCAGCCCAGTCTCCGTGGTGTAGAGGTAAGACACTCGCCTGGCGTTCCGCGACCGCTTTGTCATGGGTTCGTATCCTGGCCGGGGAGGATTTACTGGGCGCAAATCCTTAACTGTAGCCTCTGTTTAACTCAACAGTAAAATGTGTACTTGGTTGTAAAAACGATTCTTCGCGGCGGGGATCGTATTCCAGGGACCTGCCCGAAACGCTACGCGTACTAGTGGCTCTACAAGAATGTAACAGCTCTTCTATATATCTCAAAAAACAAAACAAAAAACAAAAAACAAAAAAAAAACAAAAAAATAATTTGTCAAACAAATTTTGATTTTGTTTTGTATTCAGTTGTTGTCTGTTAATAGGCAGTTTGTGTTGCACCGAGAGATAGATCAGTGCCATTAATAGTCATTGCATACAACAGTAAACAATTCTATTATATCAAAGAGTAAAAGTAATACAGAATTATAAAATGCAGGCAATTGTAGAGAATGGTGATGGTAGGAACACTTAGGCAGAAATAAAGAGTCATAACAAAGTATGAGAATGATTGTGTCTTTGCTATCCATGATTGCAAATTGAAATTGAAATAAGTTTATTTAGGTATAAATACAAAGGAATGAGGTAGCTCAAGTTGTTCTCACCCCGTTCAGTATAACGTGTTCATACATAGACACACATCACAATCAACATATTACCGAACATTCTGAGTGATAAACGTATACATTTCTTCCTTTACACATGCAGTATATTACCAGACGTACACACAAATACTTGTATTAATGTATAAGGCGACGTTTTAGTTTTGCACACTTCCATGGTTGGAAGTCAGACGCTTGTGGCTAGCCTCACCCAACGGGATGGACAAAGACCGGTCGGGGTAGAGCCTATTGTTCTATTAGGAACGGGTAGGACCAAATAGTGATCCTCTCTCATAATAGGTGAAAAGTGGCTCGTAGAGTTCCTAGATTTCTTCACTTTTCAGACAGAGAGACATATGGCCCTGTATGGCTAACCAGCCAGAGTCTGCCAGTGCAGACTATTTATCATATACCTCTGTATGACTAACTATCCTGTGTGATGGGGATTTTTTTAGCACCACGTAGCTAGCTTTTTGACCCACTGTACTCCCCTTCATATAGCTTAGGGTAGAGGCACAAATACAGATGTACAAAATGTATTAATAAACAAAAACAAAAAAGATATAGAGAGAAAGAGTAAGGGGTTAAAGGGAGAACGAGGAAAGAGGAGAGGTGAGAGAGGGGGGGGGGTAGATGCGAAAGATTGAGAGAGAAGGTGTTGGCTATTTAGGGGGATAAGGGAAGGGAACTATCAAGAGGAAACGCCAAACTATTACTACGATATAGCACTTGGAAGGCATCAGGATGAGGATTCGGGATGGGACGGGGGGGGGGGGGGGAGGAATGGTGCCCAATCACTTGGACAGTTGGGTGGAGAGGAAGGAGACAGGGTGGAGGTGTGAGAGGGCAGGTGCCTCTCCCAGCAGTAAGCAGGCATGTTCTTTTCCATTTGTTAACTACCTTGACACTGAACAAATTATTTTTAATGTGTGTCATTTGGGTACTACGTTTCCACCGGTGTCCCCATGTTCGTGTTCCACCCGTGCTAAATAGTTTGTCTTTATCCACCCTGTCAATTCGTCTGAGAATTTTGTGGGTGGTGATCATGTCTCCCCCTAACTCTTCAATCTTCCAGGGACGTGAGGTTTAACCCCCTGTAGCCTTTCCTCGTAACTCATACCTCGCAGTTCTGGGACTTTTCTGGTGGCATATCTCTGATCTTCTTTTTGTCTTGTGTTTAACTCTGTATGGACTCCAGGCTGGAGCTGCTTGGAAAGTTGTGGAAGTGTGGAAAGGTAGAGGTAGGTGTGTGTGTGTCCCACCAGATACTGACCCATTACCAACGGTGGTTAAACACGATCAGGGGTTGTTCTTACCCACATGCAGGTGGACCGGCAGGCAGGCACTCAAGGAGACACGCGTACCTGTCACTTGGCGCTGTAATTGGAATGCGGCTGAGAGAGGGAGCATGCATTAATTAGTGCAGTAATAACCACACATCTGCAACAAAAAAATCGTCTCGTCTCTGGATGAAGTATGCAAGCCATTCTTCCCTGGATGACATGCAATTAACCTCTTTTTGTGTCGATGGATATTGCGTTGAATATCTGAATGAATAAAATATCTGTATATATACTTTGAGCACATGGCTACACGTGTGTTGCCATGTGAAGAACCTGTGTTTTTCACTATCCAACTCGGGAAGTATCATAATTACACGTGCATGAATGTCTATATAGTGTGACGTTCCCACCAACTCCTTTTCGTTGAACTTGGTGTTGTGTAAAGGTCAGGATTCTCTTGCATGCCATCAGGCGCGCGTGTGGTCAGGTCCATGGAGGAGTTAGCCTAATATATATCAGCTAGGCTATCATTTCTCCGGTGACCGCCCCAGGCGTGCCTGTTTACCCGGGGACTTGAAGCACATAATTAGTATTCCAGATTAGTTATTACAGGACTTATAGATGATTGGCGTGTGTACCTGTCTCCTTGAAGACTTACAATAAACGACAAGTTTGTTTTCGTTTCTACTCAACGGCCTGGAGTAGATTATGATAGATTATGCAGGTCTACTTCACGAGGTTTACAATGACTCAACTGTGCATGGTAGATACACAGAGTTGAAGTAAATCGGCGAGACAGCGGGATTTTCGGCCCATAATGAACTTACTTTCAGACACAATAACAGTCAATATGTAAACTATAAATGTTGTGAACATCAGGCTAGGATAGAACTGGCTGAAACCCTTTACCTACTTCGCTTACGTTCAGTGAAGAAAAAATGCACAACTAATAGTCTAAACTGACCGTTGAACCAACTGTGTGGGTGAGGTGATGTATGGATAACACCAGCCCATATGGACCAGTGCTAGGCTCTGTGGGCCTTGCGACGCGGCGCACCTTGCATAGTGGATAACCTAACCTTTAACGAACATGTGATTTTGGCAATAAATCGCTTGAGTCAAACCCGAGAACAGCTTTGGCATTACGTTCAGGATGTCCCGTACATTGCATATTCCACTTGCTAATTTACGCCTTATATTACACATTTCACTTCCACTACACCACCGTTGCTCCAGTGCTGCAGACCAGCCCATCCTCCTGTTGTGGTAGTACTTATATAGTAACGATGAGGACCATAGTATATATACCGACGTAAAACAAAATTAGGAAGTGGAAATCTGAACTATTGGGTTGTACAAACCCGAAAACAAATTGTTTACTTGTGTTGCTTATCACAATATCTGAGACCTATATAGTACATATGTGTGCTATACTAAGCATAGGAAGATTTAAGTTTGTGTTATAGTTTCATTTATTTGAAAAGAATTCCTTACTAGTCAGTATACTACTGTCTAAGAGCTAAGAATGAACGAATTCTGACTATTGACGCTCGTCAAAATAGATGCTATCCAGACATGAGGAGGGGTTGCAGCGCCAGCCCGGTGAGGAAGACAGAGCCGTGTTCCGAACACCTATACTTATTCTTGCTTTCAGAAGTTAGCAACGAGAACTTAAGACCTTCTTATAGTCTTGGTCTACGCAATCGTTGGCATCAATTCGTAGCGCACGATAATTATAATAACAGTTATAGCAGAACTATTCCTGTGGAGTTCACTAATAAACGCGTGTTGAATAATCTCCGCCAGCAGTGATTACTTAGTGGCATGACCCAAATATAATCATTCAGAGAAGTTCGCGTCGCTACTCAGCCTTGGAGTGGGTGGTTCAGTGGTGGTTTTCCGTCGTGTACTTGGGTTTGAAGTTTTCAGTAGATTCGTCAGAGTGCCTTTAAAGAAATCAGCCCGTCCTCCAAACAAAAGACCCAAAAGTGATTCCATGCACCCGCCAAACCCCCTGTTTATGAATAAAAATGATTTACACACGACTCACAACTGCTGACATTCGAACACTTCCGGAACAAGTGCTTCACTGACGAATTTTTTTCGAACCACAAACACTGTAAATGCTTCACTCACGTACTAGAAATACAAATAATCGCCAACAGAACTTGAACACTTAACCTAACCTAACCTATGCCTATATATGCACAATATGCTTATATGCACAATATGCTAATATATTAAAATATTTATTTACATTTAAGAAAATTCCTGTTTAGAATGAACAGCATGTAAAAATTCATGCGACTGTGGGGGTCGACCGCTGCCCCCACATACCCCCACACAATCCCTTCCCCCAATACCCCCCCACACAGTCTCTCCCTCCTATAACCCCCCACACAGTCCCCCCTCCTATACACCCACACAGTCCCTCCTTCTAACCCCTTCCCACAGCTCCCCCTCCCCCGGTAACAGTTCCATCCTCCTATTGTTCCATCTCTCTGTCTTGACAATCTTCCCCTCCATCTAGCCATCTTTCAACCTGTCTCTCTCTAGCTCTCTTCATCCATCATTCATTGTCGGTCACTGTCTGTCTCTCTCCATTTGTCCATAGTGAATTAGCCTATATGGAAAATGTTGTTCTTTGAGCTTGCCTCCGTCTGGAGGCTAGTTATCCACCCTGGCGCCTCCACCTCACTCTCCTCCATCTCCTCTCCTTCATCTCCCCTTATTACTCTCTTTGTTTCTGGTTATTACTCTTTTGTTTTTTTTATCTTTTATCCTCCATTTATCTTTTGCAGAGAAATATAGCCCGTAATGTTGGTAATAATATTGAAATAAAATTGGATGTCTTCAAGAAAAAACTAAAGAGCTTTTTGCAAGGAGTGCCGGACCAACCGGGCTGTGGTGGGTATGTGGGCCTGCGGGCCGCTCCAAGCAACAGCCTGGTGGACCAAGCTCTGAAGTCAAGCCTGGCCTCGGGCCGGGCTTGGGGATGTAGAAGAACCCCATCCAGGTACAATCCACATACAAGTGTAGCTTATAATATTCGTATAGACTATAACAGAGGAATTAAATTTAGCTTATAACACTATCGGTCACTTTGGACCGGACTCTCGTCCATTATTTTTCTCATGAGTCCTAACTTTGGACCGGACTTGCGTCCAATACAAAAATATTTGTATAAAATTCATTTTTCATCCAATCGACCTCGGGATAGTATTAAAATAAGCGCCTTTAGAATGCACACAATTTGGTACCAAAATGAAAGATGTAACATGAAACTTGATGTCCGAACACTTATATGATTATAAATAGGTTTTTGGTCAAAATTTTTTAATATTTGTTAAAATTCTATTTATTGTGCTATTATGTTGGGACTAGTTTTAAAATGCGCGACTTTACGTCGCGAACAATTTGATACCAAAATGAAAGATGTAACATAAAAATTTATGTCAGAACACTGGAAAGATATAAATAATTTTGTGATGATGAGCTTCCAGAATTAAAATATTTGTTAAAATTCCAGTTATTGCTCTATTATTATGGGACTAGTTTTAAAATACGCGCCTTTTTATTGCGAACAATTTGATGCCAAAATGAAAGACGTAACACGAAAATTGATGTAATCAAACTGAACGAGTATACACATTAGGTTGCAGTGTACAAATTGGTGCTCGTTCACGGAAAATTTTAGCTTTTCTGCGGGGAGGCACTCCAGGCTTTTGTACATTATATTCATACACATCTCTAGGGAATTTAATTGCGAACATAATGATACCAAAACGAGCGACGTAGCACGAGAATTAAGGTGAGAAAAATGGAACGAGTATAAACATTTTACTGATTTTGTGCGCTCACGGGTAACTTTTACCGACTTTAGGCTTTGCTGTTGGGAGTCACGCCAGGCATTTGGACATTATATTTATACACACCTGTAGGGAATTTAATTGCGAACACAATGATACCAAAACGAACGATGTAGGTTTATCACTACATATATATGTGGATAATTTCTGATTACATATATGTGGATAGTTTCTGACTACATATATGTGGATAGTTTCTGACTACATATATGTGGATAGTTTCTGACTACATATATGTGGATAGTTTCTGACTACATATATGTGGATAGTTTCTGACTACATATATGTGGATAGTTTCTGACTACATATATGTGGATAGTTTCTGACTACATATATATGGATAGTTTCTGACTACATATATATGAGGATAGTTTCTGATTACATATGAGGATAGTTTCTGACTACATATGTGTGGATAGTTCCTGACTGTATGTGGATAGGGAAGCGAGAGTAGGACTTGCAACGTTATAGTGTTGAAAGGACACGACACAACAATTGGGGGTTTATAATGTATGCTGTCAGGCATCCTAGCAGTGTTTCACACAAAATAATATTAATTATCAACAATGTAACGTTTACCTTGTAAACGTACAAGGTAATGCTTATATGATCCTGTGCTGCACACAATTAAATATGAGTTATAAATGTTCACGTATGATTTTAAAAGAAAAACACATTCCGATGTACTACAAGCACCATAAGTGAGCAGAAGGCCACATCAAAACAAGTACTTGAGCTGCGCACGGAAGGCTGGTTAATATTAGAACTGCCTTTAGGAACCTGAACAAAGAGTCGCTTGACAGCTTCTATACCATTTATGTCAGATCAATTCTGAAACATGCGGCACCAGCCTGGAGTCTTTATCTCGTTAAACACAAAGCGAAGCTGGAGAAGTTCAGAGATATGCCGCCAGACTTGTCCCAGAATTGATAAGTAGGAGTTAAGAGGAAAGCCTATGGGAGTTTAACCTCATGTCACTGGATAAAAGAAAAAAACATATGATAACCACATTCCAAATGCTCGGGAATAAGCAGGGGCAGAAAATGAAACTATCGTGGGTAGTACACAAACAAGGGGACATTGATGGGAACTAAGTACCCAGTTGTGTCACAGAGATTAGACAGAATTGTTTCAATGTCTGGATGGTGAACAAATGGAATGCGTTAAGTAGTGATGTCGGTAGTCAAACTCCATTCACAGCTTTCAACGTAAATATGAAAGTGACCAATAGGCTCTGGAACCTATACATGGATCGATTAAAAGTTGAGAACCAGTACCCAAGAGCCGAAACCAGTCGTTGCCACTTCACTGTAGCATGCCTGCTGGCTGGCACACACACTGTGATGAACTACCCACACACCTCCAGTATGTTTATTGAGACAAGAAAGAAACACATCTCAAAGGGATAGAGTAGCTTAGGCTATTTCTACCCCCACATTCCTAGAGACCTACACTATATGAGTATTAATGAATATGGTGATGGCTGTTTACTTATTATGGACATATTAGTATCCTTGAAATATTTAAGGGGTTTATATACCCGAAAGGAAAAATAACCCGTTTGATGGTAATTACCCCACTGCTAAAAACCACTCGCCCATTCCACTTAGTGACAATTCTAACACTGAAGTTGTTATTGTCTGGTCACTTCCCATATCTCCCTTGCACGCTCACTTCATGTCTTCACGCTCACCACTGAAGTACGGTTTCTGGGCATCAACCAATTGTAGTTTTGGTTACAGTAAAAAATATTTATGTATATGCAATGGTAAATATCAAATGTTAAGTTCATTGTTATTCGCTCTGATTTGTAAACGCGAAGTAGATTAAATATTCGCTTCTCACGCAAGACATTTCAACAGATAAGAATTTCAAATTCCGCTCAATTTTTTTTATCGTACCGCAGTTTGATCTGGAGCAGCAAGATACGCCGGTGTTCGACAGTTTGCGTAGCTATGCAGCCTCACGTAACGCTACATAAAAACGTAGGGTCACTGTCAGCCGGGGAAGACCGTCAGCGCACTGACGTAGGCACGATATCGCAAAAAGTTGTCCAGGAAAAGATTACAAAAAGCTAAATTTGTTGGATTTTATGTCAACAGCCAACTGTCCTGCAGGTTGGCTGGGTTACCTTAACGCCATTTATTATCAAATACCATTTTGAGTTTGGTTCCTGTTGCCTGCGAAGCGTGTGTTAATCCCTGCACCACAAGGCTAAAATTTAACTATCATGTTCATGACATAAGAAACCAGTCAAGAAAATTAGCACAAAAGTTATTTATGCTAATGCCGGATAAAACTGTGCTTCTTTCTTTTATATAGGCTGCTTTTGTTAATTTTGAGCCAGAATAGGCCTTTTGCGTCTATGTGGTTATGATTAAGTAATTACAAGAAGTGTCTGATCCACCGAGCTATGCTATCTGGAACATGTTTAGCTCCACTAAATTAGGGCTCAGATGATGAAATTTGGTGGCTATTTTGGAGGAGTGAGCACAGGACTCTAGCAGCGTCTGAAGCTCTCGTCAGGAACCTGTATGAAGCCGGATGAAATACATCGTCTAACAAGCGAAATATTTGTAACTACTATTTATGGTCAAGTTAAATAAGGTCGCTTTTCACGTATAACAGAGGGTTGTTAAGGCCATCACAATAGCCTATTGACCCGCCAGAAGGTATATTTTACACCTGTTAGTGTATATACACGGAGAAGCGGGGTAGACTGTGTATATATTCTTGCCTTTAGTAAGTATTGCTCTGTGTCAGATGATACATTTCCACTGGGTGTTCCGCTATATCAGATATAGTCCCATTGGGTGTTGCGCTATGTCACAGTCCCACTGGATGCTGTATTGTGTGGGTATAGTCCCGCCGGGTGCTGCCTTGTATGGGTACAGTCCCACCAGGTACTGTCCTGTGTGGGTACAGTCCCCATGGGTGCTGTACAGTGCTGGTACAGTCCTACCGGGTGCTGTACTGTGTGTGGTACATTCCCATTGTGGGATGCACTATTTAGAAAAAAAAAAAAACATTCCCCCATTGGGCATTGTGATATTAGATGATGATGATGCCTCTTTACAACTCGCCCCTATCAATTAAACACATTTTTTCTAGACTACCTGGAAGTAATTCGTTTGGTTAGGCCATGTTTTTGTTTGGTTAGGTTAGGGTAGATTAGCTTTGGGTAGGTTAGGATAGATTCATTTTGGTTTGGTTAGGTTAGGTTAGGTTAGGATATGTTAGAAAATTGTGGTTAATTTTTGTTTTTGTGTTTTCTGTAAAATATATCAATCGCGTTTGTTTAAATTATTTCTAGTTATGTAAGGCTTCTATTGATATTTTTTTGGTTCGGAGTATTGCAAAAATTACGTCTTGTACTTTTTTCAGTTCAAGTCGCCACTTATCCAAAAGGTTAAATTGAAGTTTGTGAATTTTTTGAAATGAGTGATATCTAGAAACACTCAATGACTCCGCTTTTGGGGGAGAAACATCAGAATTTTCTGAATCATGTACCCTTGTATGTATATTGGATTTAGACCTATGGGGGGCTGTTCTAATTGGATACACATCCATGGAGCACTGTACTACTTGCATAGAGGAAAACAGTTATCACTACCCAACTTCAGTGCTGGTCTCGTTATTCTTACTTATCCTGCACCTAGACTGTACAATGCCCCGTAGATGTGTATCGAAATAGAAGTTCTTTCACAGGGATATTCAGAGTATCCTTAATCCTTCGATCATGTCGGGATAACTTAATTCACGCGATTCTCAAGTTACTCCAGAAGCGTTGCGCGTTTTCCATGTGACTCACTTGTCGACACGAGAGTGGAGTGGAACTGAACTATAATAACAGTCCAGCAGCATCCAGTCGACGCTTCCCACTTCCAAGTCAGCACACACTAACAACTCATTTTTTGTTGTTGCAGTTATCACGGTGCACATTTCGTATAATGATATGTGGAGACAAGATATAGTACCACATATTTCATGTTGAAGAAAAATTGAAGAGGTGCATACTAGGTTAGGCTAGCCTAAAGAAGTTAGATTAAGTTTGGTAAGTGTGGTTAGGTTAAATAGCTTAAGTTTGATTATTTGGAACGCTTTTTAACTATTTTTGTTGAATACACGCATACAATGTATATGAAAAATGTGCGACAAGTTGACCAGAAAGAGTGAATTGTGTGTTTATACGCCAAATGGTTTACTTTTCGAGTGGACTATTTCCATATAACTTTCACTTTACTGCCCCAGCAGACATAGGGTAACATAGCAGGGACTGCCCCAGCAGACACAGACAGGTTAACACGTCACTCCACCCTCTATAGACTTTATATGTTAATTCCGCTAATTAAGTGTCCACTTTCCCTCAGCCTCTGACGTGAGCATCAACGAGACGCTTTATTCATCGTCGGCTCCAAAACCGGGAGATTCGTGCCAAAATCACTGATCTAATCCTTCCGATCTAATCAGTAACGCACATGTAAGTATATATATAAATGGAAATGTCTGTGTCCAGGGGTGAAGGCTAGAGGCTTGGGGCTAGCCTCGCTCGGCTGTACGCTGCGATGCCAAAGTCTGTTTCTCCCTCTCTCTTTCCCTTACCCTCCTCTTCCTCGTTCTTCCTCCTTTTTTCTCTCTCCCTACCGTTCCTACCCTGTTACTAATCTATAACATTGTAAAACACTTCGCACTCTTGTTTCATCCATATAGTCAAAATCACTCCTCTCTTTTTCCCCCCCCTCTTCTTCCCTCACCTCTCCCCATCTACCCTCTTCACCTTTCTCCCCCTCTATCCCCAACCCCCTCTTCACCCTTTATCTGTCTCTGGCTCTCTCTCTCTCTCTCTCTCTCTCTCTCTCTCACAAAGCAGTAAAACTGCTTCAAATCTCTACGAAAAAATTTATGCCCGAATTTTATTTCAGACCTCATGAAAACTGCAAGTAGGAAGGGGGGGGGGGCATTATAGATGCTAATATTTAGTAAAAGGTGGCACTTGGGCCAATCTCTGCTAGCCACTGACATACCGCCTAAGTTGGGTGAGGCTAACCGCAAGCGTCTGGCCTCCTGCTACAGACAGACATTTTGTTTTATAGGGACCTGACCTGAGGCGTCGGTGACCACACATTGGTGAAGGTCAACTGCCATGAAGCTCTTGTCTTCCAGTAGGTGATGGAACACATTGTTGTTATTCTGTATTGCATCGCATTACGATGTGTCATATCGTGCTACGTGTTGTAATGTGTCATGACGTTTTGTAACGCTGTAACGACGTTGTAATGTGTCATGACGTTTTGTAAAGTTGTACGACGTGTTGTAATGTATCATGACGTTTTGTAAAGCTGTACGACGTGTTGTAATGTGTTAGGACGTTTTCAACATCTTTTGGTTCACTGGCATGCTTCCATATGTTGCAACTTGATACACTGAGCCGATTTATGTTATGTAATATATTGCAAAGTACTATTTGTTCAACTCGAGCTATAATTCAAATAGTGACTTGCATGTATTTCACTGTCAGTATTTGACTTCTACAACAGACAACCATCTAAGAGGATGCATCTTTCACATGGAATAATCAACTTTTTTTCTCATATATTAATGTGTTATATATTGTAGGTTTATGTATGGGTTGGTCTATGTAATGTTAGGTGACGTGTTTTGATCACGTTGATTTGGGGAATGTTTACAGTTGAGCCTCAAGATGAACGAGGCCCGTTTCTTGTAGTATTTACCAATATGGTCAAGCGGGCCATATTATAAGTCAAATACTGACTAATGTAGAGTGTAATAAGTCACTGTTTGACTTTCACGTTGTGAGCCGGACAGCCATTTGTTTTGATGAGCTGCATTTGTGACGCAGTGTTTAACGTGGAGCCAATAGTATGGCGAGCCTAAACAGATAGGTCTGTATAGAAGGTCATTCTTAAGCGTAAATTTACTTTCTTATTTTAAATTATTTGACAAATAATTATACTGCATTTTGTAACTGGTTACTATAATAGCTCTCCCTTAATATAGAATCAACGTATGAAGTCGTTTTTAAAACATGAGCCATTTTGCTAAACCGATCATCAGATTGGCTCATTACATTAGGCTTTCTTCATCTCTGCGTCACTTAAGGCCATCCTCAAAATTGGTATGCTGACGCAACCAAGCAATATTGCAATATTTCCGTCTGAGAACTGAACCATTGTAAAAAAAAAATCATCTTAAAAGCTGGTGCACAAGAATTGGTCGTTCTTAACAATTTGGACAATTTAATAAGTTCTCCGTAAAAACTGGATGATGGCCATAGGCCGCTCCTGACACGGAGCTCTGAAAGTGGCCACTCTGGCCCACTCTGGCCAGTCATAAAGTTCTCATACAGTCATGATCTCAGGTATATAATCGACCCACAAAAATCTATTACTATAATAGGTTGGCGGAACTCAGAAATACTTTATAGTGATAGGGTGGTCAGCCCCCAACAATTTACTACTCCAATAATTTTAGTTGATTTCAATATTGCCTTATTGTAAATGGGTGATCAGACTTCGGAAGTAATAACCAAAATGATTGACTTTCAAATTTATATGTCAATATTTGAAATTATATGTTGATAAAACTTGACACGGAATCATTTATCTCGGGGTCTAGGCAAAAAGTTGGGGAGCCAATACTGACATTTAATAAACAGCAAATCAAGCGAAAGTAATCAACACAAACACGATTGTTTTTGATTGGTTGTCTATTAGTTGGAGATGGCGGACGGCCTCCACATAACCTTCCTTTGATGAATCTTATAATTCGGGTCGTCTTTGTTCTGAAGGTGGTTGGGAGTGATGGTGGCATTATTGATGGTGATTATGATATTGTTGGCAATATGGTGGCAACTGAACAGACAGTATTGATGCTGATAGTTCAGGGAAGTTCTGGTGGCAAGAGAACACTTCCAGCAAGGTGGTGTTGATGCTCATGGAACAAGTAGTGATTAAAGTGACAACAGAACAAGTTATAGTGTTGATAATGATGGTAGAAAGAGTGGTGAGAGTGACGGTGGTGTGATGACCAGGTTTGGTGCTGGAGGGGGAAGCATCCAAGGACTAACTCCAACACCTACCTGCCGTAGTAACAGAAGCAGTGAGGTTCGTCGTAGCTGCACTTGTGTCAATGTTCATGTTAGTGTAGATAATACAGCCGTGCAACTAGCAGTGAGGATATTAACATATGCTTATGTAGTAGAATGTCGTGTCATTATCCACAGCAAGACTCGTGGAATAGAACCTTCCCCCCATAAATCAATAAGCCACCTGGCCTTAACTTATTATGTGGTAATATATCAAGGATAGCGTGAAAGTCTAAGTAAAATTCAACAGCTTACTGGGAAGAACTTATCTACATGACACCGCTTCTTATATACACAAATATCTCTATTCATACAACCAAATAACAGTGAAGTAATTTAACACAAAGCACCAGTCATAGCAGCTAGATGTTACTAGGCACAAAAAACCTAATACTATGGGTACACTCGTCCACTCAAGACTGACTGAAAAGATGTGAACATGGTGGGTGATGACGTTACATAACCATAGTGGGGGGGGGGAGGTAATGTCTCAGCATGAACATCAGTAACACAAGTCAGTGAACTATCTATCACTTTGCCTTCAGAAAAAAACTAAGTCCCAACTGGACTAGCAAATGACAAAGTCAATTACTCGTCTTCAAACGTTAGAGTTACAATGACTTGAAAATCTGGCAGTCAGAAATCTCATTTCAAAAGTTAAAATCCACAAACCATGAAATTTGACAAAGTCCAGAATCTCCTCTCCAGAGATAATGTCCACACAGGCACCAAAATATGAGAAAGTCCCTAAACGGCTTAACTAATAATATAAGTCACCTTACCACAATAGTTACAAGCTACGAATCTAGTGAACACACTTAATACTCTGATCCACACAAATAATCTTCCTTAAATACTGGTAAAAGATCAATATATATATATATATATATATATATATATATATATATATATATATATATATATATATATATATATATATATATATATATATATATATAATTATATTATAATACAAAAGTGTCCAGAGAGCACACACAGTACGAGTGACCCCTACAACCTAGACAGACCAGTGAAGCAACTGCTGGCTGACACCCAGTCAACTCACTGTACCAACACTGCTCATAATATATAACTCAACACGGAGTACAGAAAACGAACAGAAAAATTCTCTTACGTGTATATACACCTTGTGAAAATATGCAGACGTTCAACTACACAAAATTAGCATCATACATATATGTATATACAAGAAGCTTACCAACTTCACCGGGTTGGCTGTTTTTTTTATTAATACATGAGGTACATCTGCATTTGTGCAGCTACCCTAGACTATATGAAGTGGAGTACAGCGTGTCAAAAAGTTAGCTACGTGATGCTAAAACTGACAGACTGGTAATGGTGATGGTGTCGTGGGAGGGGGACGGGGAGTAGTGACAGTAGCAGCGCCCGGCCGACGAAACTAGCAGTCACAAAACTCACACACAACACATCAAGAAATATAATAATAATGCAGCAAAATACCGCACAATAACTAGAATACACGTGTATATAATGATATTTCATATGAATTACCTCAGCGTATCCAGTTTGAACTGGTTAGGCTGGGTAATAACATAGAAGCAACAGTTAGTTTTAGATAAAGACTGCTTGGTGTAAGCGCAGCAGTAACACAACAGTGGACGATGTGCAACAGTAAAACATTATCACGTAAAACACCATTAACTGGAACACCAATAACTGAAGCACTAGTAATTGGAGCAACAGTAACAGGAGTAGGGTATTGACCACATAGGTAAAGTAATGTAGGTATCTACCGGTAAAAGTTAGGTATCCACATCGGTAAAGAAAATAAGGTATTGCCCACATCGGCATCCAGAACAGCGAGTAGTAGTAGATGTAGTAGCAAGAACAGCAGTAGACGGAACAGTTTTAGCAAGGATAAAGTAATACTCGAAAATCTTAATTCACTCCAGCACTAAGCGTAGTCACAGTCACTATGTTACTGCGGAATAGCGTTGAACAATGGAGCAGCAGTCGGATAAACATGTTTTTACGAAAAGAGAAACGCAAGTTTTACAGAACATTACAAATTATTATACAAAATAACAGCGTTTTTGTGGAATAAGCCAAGCAGTTAAGGCTTACTATTCCATACTTCTTCTGCAAGTATGCTGCAAACATACTTGCAGCAGAAATATTGGATAGGAAGCCTAAGACATTGCAGTAAAACTAATAAAATACTATGAGCATAACTATCTCGACTATTTTAAAAGTAATGCTCAATTTCTTGCAAACTGTGATGATGCTATGGATTTCAACTCTGAAACAAATCATAAAGGAATGTCATAAAAGTATAAACAGAAGGTGTTGACTGATGCAGCAAACATGTATACGATCTAGGGTAAATGCGCTATTCGAAACTCATAAATCTATTCGTGAAGGAATCCGGATAGCATTAGATTCTCTCTTGCACCATCAAAATAAATTTAAGTTTCCTGCTAGAGGCTCATGTGCATTTTTGCGTCACTGATTTAGACTTAACAAGTGGAAAAGAAAACCCTGATATAATTTCCTTCTATTTGTAAAACTGATTTATATGAGTATGACCACAAAATACATATATGGATGAGGTGACAGACAGACAATGAGGGTCGGTCCTATAACAAATGACGACGGCGCATTCCTGCAGAAACGCATTACCATGAGTAAGCGAGATACCTGCATCTGGATCCCTTATATTCGTTCTCAGGTATTCTCCCTCTCATCATTAAATGCCGACATTTATACAACGGCAGCCGACAACAACGGCTGAAGATTTATGTTAGCCTAATAACTGCAAACTATTTAAGATTGGCATTGTAAGTTTAAGCATTTAGATGAGCATAGGACATTTTTATTGGGGGGAAAAGCATTACTGTCACAACTACAAAAACATTATGTTCTTGCAAGTGATGTCGGTATTTTGTCTATTTTGCTCATTGCACGTCAAACGGCTCGATCGCTAATATAAATGCCAGGAAAGTCGAATATTTACTTATAAAATGCGCAATTAATTATGTTAAAAGTTTAAATATAAAATATTCTCGCGTAATTTCATACCTGTAAGTCTAATCTTAGCGTAAATAATCCAGATATTGAGTTAGGCTGATATTGGGCAGAAAGAGGCTATGTGTGTGCAGATATTGGACAGAAAGAGGCTATGTGTGCAGGAGGAGGCTATGTTTACAGATATTGGGCTGAGGAGACTGTGTGTGCAGATATTGGGCAGAAAGAGGCTATGTGTGCAGATATTGGGCAGGAGGCTATTTGTGCAGATATTGGGCAGGAGGCTATGTGTGCAGATATTGGGCAGGAGGAGGCTATGTTTGCAGATATTGGGCAGGAGAAGGCTATGTGTGCAGATATTGGGCAGGAGAAGGCTATGTGTGCAGATATTGGGCAGGAGGAGGCTATGTGTGCAGATATTGGGCAGGAGGAGGCTATGTGTGCAGATATTGGCCAGGAGGAGGATATGAATATAGATATTGTGCACGAAGAGGCTATGTGTAGGCGTGCTTGACAGTCTTGTTATGGAGGATGATCCATGGTGTGTCAAGGTGGATGATGCCCTGGAGCCCATAAAATAGTGATGGGGCCTCCTAGTAAACACAGACCGCTTCACCGCTTTCCCTGCATTGCTATCGTCCCGGAAAGTATATCGTTGATGCTCCTTGTGTTGTTGCCGCGTTAATGTGTAGAAGTGTTGTTGTTCTCTTATGCAGTGTTTGATGTGTTGTAGGTACTTTTGTGGTGTAGGGCGCTGTTCCTGTGATGTAGAACGCTGTTTCTGTAATGTAAGACGCTGTTTCTGTGAAGTAAGACGCTGTTTCTGTGATGTAGAACGTTGTTTCTGTGATGTAGAAAGCTGTTTTTGTGATGTAGAGCGCTGTTTCTGTGATGTAAGACGCAGTTTCTGTGATGTAAGACGCAGTTTCTGTGATATAAGACGCAGTTTCTGTGATGTAAGACTCTGTTTCTGTGATGTAAGACGCAGTTTCTGTGATGTAAGACGCTGTTTCTGTGATGTAAGACGCTGTTTCTATGATGTAAGACGCTGTTTCTGTGATGTAAGATGCAGTTTCTGTGATGTAAGACGCAGTTTCTGTGATGTAATACGCAGTTTCTGTGATGTAAGACGCAGTTTCTGTGATGTTATGACCTGTTTTAAGGTGTTAGTCACTGTCATGTTGTGTGATGGTCACTAGTGCTGTGGTGGACTGTGATTTTAACCACCACTGTAAATGCAGTGTTTTGTATTACCGCTCAATGCTTTTTACACCCGAGGAGAGGATGGGAGCCGAGACTGAGAGGAGCTCCGGGCAGAGTTTATCTGCAACCTCTCGTAACATTAATGACAGCGTAAATATCATTTGATTCTTTAGCTGATGTTGAAACACAGTTATGAATATATTGACAAATCATTCCCTTCTAAGCTGCTGCTCAGTCAGCGGATACTGATGATTGTTTGTGTGAGAGAAAGTAATAGATTAGAAGATAGATATAAAGATTTAGAGAAAATAGGTAGAATAAATATTTATAGATAAAGTGATATATACAGTCATCATCCTGTTTTGGTAGTACTTATAAAAATGATGAGGACCATAGTATGTGTATCGACGTACAACACAATTAGAAAGTAGAAATCAGCGCTATTGAGTTGGACAAACTGGCAAACTATTTTCTAATTATGTTGCAAAGACAAGCTAAACAATCCTAACCTATCTTAGTCCAAATATAATACAAGTTACCAGGCCTAGAAATATTTAAGTGTTTTTTTTAGCTTCATTTCGTTCGACTATAAAGTGAATAGTTCAAAGTTCTACTATTTAATTACTTAGAACGGCAATCTATGCACTATGGTGCACAGTTCCGAAAATTACTGTCTAAATAGGAGAATGAGTTGATATATAAGTATAGTGAAAGGGAGTAAGGGGTATATATAGAGTTCAACAGTCACGAAAGTTGGATCGTCTTGAGCCTCGTCGTAAAGGTCCAGACGTCTACAACTTTCATATATTGAGGTTTGTGACAGAGATAACTGAGCCCGGCCCGGTTACGACGCCCATCATTCTCTACTCGGGAATCGGCGACACTCCAACAATCTTAACCCAACAACAACAGCAAAAAAGAATACCGGAGTCCAACGTTTGGAAATTACGAAGCATGTTTGGTGTCAAAAAATATTCTCAAATATATTCATTCAGTTTTTGCCTGCTAACATGTGAATAGAGTGAACTAAGAATTGGTGAATGATCGAAAATAATTGACAACTGCCGATGAAAAAAGAGACAAAGCTCCGCAAGTGTAAATTATGAACCATGTCGAAATCGTGTTCATTCCGTCATTGGTGCACAAGGTATCGTTCACTGGCCACTCTGAGCTGCCACAAGGGCACACAAATATCCAGGTTTCGCATTGCTTATTTTGAATCACACTTTTATATATATATATGATTTCTTGCTGGTCATGAGCGGCTACCAGAGCGAGGCCTTGTCACTAAGCGCACAATAACACGATTATCAGCCTACCATTAACACGCTACTCTCCTGACTCTCTGAGAATGAATATTGGTGAATGAGGCACGGAACCCTCTGACACCTTGAGGGTTCCTGGCCAGGCTCCAGCGCCACTCCACCACTGCCATTCAGAAGCACCGCGGGGAGCCGATACGTAATCCTTCACAGATTTGATTAATTGTCGGGTATCTCATATTCAATAAGAAATTTAAAACGTGTTAAACATCTGAGGGGGTTGACGTGTACGAGAGCCGCAGTAATCCGCTTAAAGACAAACTTCGCTTCTTCTGCAAAATGCCTATATGTACTCAGCCCGTCCTCTCGAGCGTTCACAACGTCACTAAACTGACATACTAAGTTGCTCGAGTCTAGTCTAACCGAGGACCCACAAATAGAAAACAGGACTTTACGTCAATTTTGCGAGTCGCTGTGATTTTTGGTATATGGGTTTTTGGCCTTAAGGGATTTAGACGTCAAAATGCGATCAACTGGGTTGATATCCAAGTACATTGCTCCACTCTGGCGGGACCAAAGAGCCAAAGCTCAACCCCCGCAAGCACAATTAGGTGAGTACATCCCTCATTGTTATTCCCATGTTAATTATAAAAAAGGAACACATATTAAAGTTGTTTTGGTCGATCAAGACCATAAAATACTAGTTCAACCTAAATTTATTCTGCGGGTCCATAATCCATTTAGTAGGTCTACAGCTCTGATGCAAAACCAGGAAATTACACCCCCCTGGAAGGCCCATCTGCCATCAAACCCCACTCACACCTCAATGCCCTCCCAGAACGCACTACTCGGCCTACTATGCAAGGGCCGATTTCCCTTTTAGGCAAATGGATTTTCATTATTTTCTAAACAAAATTTCCATTGGGTTTATTTGAAATAATATTATTATATTATATTAGGAACATGAATTACTAACTTAATTATGTTAGCTTTGGATAGGTTAGGTTAGGTACGTTAAGTTTGGTCATATTTCTGTATTAACTCAAATTACAAAAAATTTACTCATACATAATGTAATGGATAGCTTTATCATTTCATAAAACAAGAAATCTGAAAAATATTTAAATTCAAAGAAAACTTGGCTTATTAGGCAAATTGGGCCTTGCATAGTAGGTGTAGGGGAAAACCTAACTCCAATAACTAATAATTAAATAATATACTTATATAATATACTATATAATATACTATATATAACTAATAATATACTTCGATAGCTATGAAGGACCACCACTTTTTAGATTAATTGGAGGTGAATGCACCTCAATATACTGCTGGATAGAATAGTACAGTATATATAGATCAATGGGTTAATAGATCTCTTTAGATCACTACTGTAACTACAGTTATTGCTACAGATAAAAAAAAGCGACAGCTTAGCTGTAAATGTAGAGAGGTGTAATCGGTTGCCACGCTCCACCGACGACGTGTTGCATAGGGTAAATTGTTGCACATGAAGGTGGAGAAGCCTAGCACCTCGGTTGACGTCGTCTTGGTAAGGTGAGGGGACTTGAGCAATTCTTCGTCCTCCAGCTGCTGCTTGAAAGGCGTTGGAATTGCAGATATGCTAGTCTGGGACACGGCTATTGTGCCAGATTACGTGGCATCGCTCTATGGGTCGTGGGAGCGAAATAAATAGGGTCAAACCGTAGCTCTGCTACACGCTTGTCAATGGCGGCCGCCCCGCGCCCCGTGCTGTCTCCTTCTCTCGTGTGACGCTCTCCCGCCTTCCTCTTTTTCCTTATTGCGCATGCGCGCCTCTCGATAGACATCTCGAGCGTAAATGGATATGTATATATCGCAATTGACTAAGGAAGGAAGAGGTAGTGACGAGTATTAATATCACATTAAATTCTTCAGTGATAAATTAGAATTTTGCGTAACATAAATTGGTTTATTAAAGTTGTGCAGCTAATCGAGGAAATTAAAGTAAAATCATTTCCTCTAGAATGTTTAATATCAACTAAATAAGGGAGTTCCAGTAAGTAGTAGTATACTACGAAATTAAACTTATTAGTAAGTAACTATTTTTAGTAAAGGAAATGATAAACTGGACTCTTGTTATAAATCCAACTAAATGTGGAGAGAATTCATGTTACTGCCTGTCGTTCCTCACGTCGTCACTCTGACTAGGAAGAATCTGGCAATATGTCTAAATAAATCATGATAATGATCAAATCTACAAGTTAGTAATTTTAGTAACTACTTGTGGTTAATACAAAGGTTGCATAAAATACAAAGATGTATAAAACTGTTGGTTATTTCCAACAGTAGGCTGAGTAGTGCATCCTGGCTACTAGGTATAAATAAGACGGGCTCACCATAGCCCGTGCTACTTGGAACTTTTTGTTCCAAGTAACAAATCTCAAACAACAACAACAAGGTATAACTAGTCCTAGAAAAGTTTATGTATACTTGTTGACATTGATGACAGGTTGGAAACTACATGAAAGGGGAAGTGGACAAATTTCACAAGTGTATTAGTTCCCTAAGATGGAACCCACAACAGACGCCATTCTCTAAGGTGCCTATTTACTGTTAGGTGAACAGAGGCGCCAGGAGAAAGAGAACGTTACCGAAAAAATCTTAGTGTCCTGCCACAAGAATTGAACCCCTGACCTTCCGCCTGTGACCCGACTACTGTGACCACCGCGCTTGAGAAACCTCGCCACTGATAAATGTTGGAAAAGCTTTGCCTAGAGTGTGTGGTGAAGTCTCTTGGGACAATATTTGGCTCATGGTGGATTAGTTTTATGGATTTGTGTGGTCACCGCTCCAGGATATGACTCTCCAGATTGTTTTTTTCGTTGATAAATAATAGGGGACTGAAAATAAAAATGGCAGCTGAGGGTGGGATGAGTTTCAGAATTCTACTTGCCAACATAACTGCTATTTCAACATACAGACATTGCGGCAATATATCAATTTTTCAGCACAATATTTCATTCTTGTGAGGTGTCTGTCGTCAAACAATTGCAGTCAGGTGTCGCTGTCAACCAATATTTGTATTATTAGGCTTTCTAGTCAGCAGATCAAATATGAAAGAAATTCTGTATTTACGAATAAGCGTTTTTGTCGGAATTTACTGTTTATTGTTACTAATATTTTATTATCATGGTCAAAACTACGGATTAGGGAGGTCTTCATTATATTTTTTTAGTATCCTGAAACTTAGGGATTTTTATTAACAATATTTTAAAATGTTTCTCAAAAGTCATAACCTTTACCTTAGGAAAGATACTTTATGTAGAGGCAATAGGATAGAACCGAAGTTCTGTTTGTGTTCAATAGATGTGGTATCGGCGCTTATAGTTTCTTGTGGCCTGGTGCATGGTTGTGCAAACTTTAATCCTCATAAGTTTGATGGGGCTCCGTGAGGGCTCCGTGAGGTATTTTCACGAGAGAGCGAGAGAGAAGTGGAACGAAATAATCGCTGAGACGAAAAATTGTACGTGTCCGATTCAGGCTGTTTTTTCTGCGTGATATTGTCAAGAAGTCAACGACTCAACAGTTGTCTGCCTTTCAGACAACGTTAAGGAATTATTTTCCACTTGCACCCTAAATATTGCATTAGGTGCATAATCCTTCTATTACAAAACTTTAAATGAGATGGAGCGGGATATTAATATTTCATCTCGGTTGACATTAGACCAAAGGTTTATTACACGTGGAAATTATGAATTCCTCGATTCAGGTTGCCAGGGATGTTGAAGCAGCCAATTGTACCCGTCTCCAAGGCGATCACATACACCACAATAGCCAGGGAATATCATTTGGTGCCCCGAGCGTGTGGAGCAGCAGGCGAACTGCCTCACACACCCTGACACGCACTCTGGCTACTCTTACCTGTCCTCGCATAAACATTGTTACCTGTGCTCGCGTCAACATTATGCCCTCCCACATTACACAAAACCTCTACTACACACTAAACCTCTCGCCACATATTTCTCAATTCATACATGCAAACCTCCTAATACACACACAAAGTTTCCAATGCAAATACAAGGTGACACAGGTCCATATCTAGTCAAGGATAAGACTAAACTGGAAAAGGTTCAAAGGTTTGCCACCAGACTAGTACCCGAGCTGAGAGGTATGAGCTACGAGGAGAGACTACGGGAATTAAACCTCACTTCGCTGGAAGACAGAAGAGTTAGGGGGGACATGATCACCACATTCAAGATTCTGAAGGGGATTGATAGGGTAGATAAAGACAGTCTATTTAACACAAGGGGAACACGCACAAGGGGACACAGGTGGAAACTGAGTGCCCAAATGAGCCACAGAGATATTAGAAAGAACTTTTTTAGTGTCAGAGTGGTTGACAAATGGAATGCATTAGGGGGTGATGTGGTGGAGGCTGACTCCATACACAGTTTCAAGTGTAGATATGACAGAGCCCGATAGGCTCAGGAATCTGTACACCTGTTGATTGACGGTTGAGAGGCGGGACCAAAGAGCCAGAGCTCAACCCCCGCAAACACAACTAGGTGAGTACAACTAGGTGAGTACAGGTGGAAGCAGAGTACCCAAATGAGCCACAGAGATATTAAAAAGAACTTTTTCAGTGTCAGAGTAGTTAGTAAATGGAATACATTAGGAGATGATGTGGTGGAGGCTGACTCCATGCACAGTTTCTAATGTAGATACGATAAAACTCAAGAAGCTCAGGAACCTGTACACCAGTAGATTGACAGTTGAGAGGTGGGACCAAAGAGCTGCAGCGCAGTTACAATATGCAGATAATTGCGCTGCTGTTCTTGTACTAACCTATTAACCAATACTAACACAAATTAATAACTCGTTCAAAGAAAACGAAATCACAGTGGAATTTTCCCTTTAACATGGGATATAAATATTGCCACGTCACAACAAAATATATATTGAAAAAATATTAATACTAAAAACTCCCAGCCCAGTATTAAAATTAAAAAAAAAGTTCCCTGTGACATGGATAAAATAAATTTACCATTAAAATTAACGCCTCCCCTTACCTTCGTCCATAAATGGACAAAATTGAGCCGGTTCCAGTAACGTGACTGCGCCGGGGAAGGAGGGAGGCGGCTAGTGTGCACAGAGCAGCAGCTACGTTTGTACTCGTTACCAGAGCCATTCCTACGTTCTTCAGCTGCAGCAACCTCTAAATAATGAGTACCTCTTATCCGGTTTATCTAGTAAAATCTTAATAACCATAAATTTGAACGTGCCATATCTATTGATAGGAAGTATAGTTGCAGTAGTTAGCGTCAGCAACCTGTCGCCACGAGGAAACAGACGCCATAGCCTCAAGGCCTATACCTGGCAGACTGCTCACGTGTCCCTCTAATGTCCGCACTGAAGTCTTCAGTCAGATAAGATTATCAGTTATTAAACTAACCCCAGTAGATTAATCAACTAACCTTAGTAGAAATTTCCGGTTAATCGATAAATTCTCGATTGATAGGCTACTATAACTAATTAACCCCTGAAGTTGTGTTCGGATATGATTTGTGGGAAAATTTAAAACCATACAGTCCACTAAGCTATCAAAAGAAGTAAAAATAAATTATACACCATAAATAAAATAAAATAAATTAAAATTAAATAAAATCCCGCGAGTCAGAATTCCCCACACTAGGTGAGTACAGAAACACACCCACACACACACACGTACACACAGTCACACACTCTCACACACCCACACACATATATTAACATTATTTCCCGAACGTTCGTATACGTTTATAAATATGACACAAACGTTACTTTGTACCATCCACGACTGAATAAGAAAATATGATATCTTCTTGAGGTGATTTCGGGGCTTTAGTGTCCCCGCGGCCCGGTCCTCGACCAGGCCTCCACCCCTAGGAAGCAGCCCGTGACAGCTGACTGACACCCAAGTACCTATTTTACTGCTAGGTAACAGGGGCATAGGGTGAAAGAAACTCTGCCCGTTGTTTCTCGCCGGCGCCCGGGATCGAACCCGGGACCACAGGATCACAAGTCCAGCGTGCTGTCCGCTCGGCCGACCGGCTCCCGGTCGATTGCCAGAGACTGTTTGGATTTGGCTAGGTTTGTTACTTTAGGACTTAGGATTTTAGTGCGGGTTAGGTTTGATCAGTTCGAGTTAAGTTAGGTTAGGATTTGTCAAATTTGTTTAGGATTTGTCCAGAATTAGTTTAGGTTAGATTTATATAGATATATATAGCTAGATACCGGAGAACACGTAGAGGTAAAAACGAAGGCAAACAGAGGTTCTTCAGCTGACTGGGTCCAGAAGTACAAAAAATGAACTATGAACGAGAGAGAGAAGAAACAATTACATGATCACACTGTAAAAGATCCTGACATACGGTGACAAGCTGAACAGCATACAAGCTGCGAGGTACGGATACAAATTGGTCTAATTAAATAATGGCAAGGAGAATACTTACTCCCAGCTAGACTAGTAAAGATGTGTAATTCATTTGGGAGGCTAGTGGTTGAGGCAGACTCCATACATGGGTCGTGGAGTAGTGGAGGCAGACTCCATACATGGGTCGTGGAGTAGTGGAGGCAGACTCCGTACATGGGCCGTGGAGTAGTGGAGGCAGACTTCATACATGGGTCATGGAGTAGTGGAGGCAGACTTCATACATGGGTCGTGGAGTAGTGGAGTAAAAACGACAGGTCTACCCTACACATGTTTGTGAGGACACATGAATGTGAGTAAATGTTTATCTGTATCTATGCGTGTAAATGAGTACGCACTCATGTAGGAGAGAGTACATGTTTGTGAGTGTTTAGTTGCTCATCCAGGTTAGGTGTCCCAGGGATGGCATGTTTGTCAGTACACAAACACTACCCTCTATTTACTCTCAATTATGTGTTTTGGTGTGTACACAAGGTGCTGCTTATCCATGTACACACAAACTATCCACGTACACAGTTTCAACCATTCCTACCGCTCATTCAATGGCCGGAAATGGATAAACCTTTTTCTAAGTGTACTTGTCCTCCCTAGAATATACATGCAATTCCCAAAGTACACGTCATCCCCAGAGTATACATGTCATCCCAAAGCATTCTGTTATGGACGCCGTTGCCTGAACACCCGCTTCCTGAGTTCAAGAGTCATACACACATCTTTATCAAAATGTTAGACGGGCCTAGGCAACTTTTATTTAAACTTAGATATAAATATAATGTATATTAACTATAATTTTATATTGGTGAATTTCGGGGAATAGCAAGCCTGGTTGATTTTCAAATATAGCCGCCGGTAGTGTCCTCACTGCATGTCAAGGAAATTTCGCACCCACCAGGGCAGGGCCAGGATGTTTGCGTGTGACCTGATTGGTCAGGTCGGCCCACCCCATCAGAGTATTACCTGAGGTTAGGTGACTGCTGTGGGGGAGCTGAGATAGGTCTCACTGGCCCAAGAGACGTCACTCAATAGCTCGGTCAAGAGAACTTCGGCCTCACACGCATGGGGTCCGCGGTTCGAGTCTCCTAGAGTCAAGGTGAATTGAACTCCTATTGGTCCATAGACCTTGCTGGGATTTTCGTGCCAAGGCATTTGCTGGCTAGAAGGGTACATCTGACAGTTGTCATTGGCGTCATGCCATATAAATATTTGTTCACATGAGGTTAATGGACGATGAGGTGAGACTTCGTTTATTACTGAGCATATGAGAATATCATTGTTATTAGTGCGTAATAACCATATTTATAATGAAAATGGAGTGGTAGTAATTTAAAATATGTATATAATATGTGAAATTATATATATAAGTTGAAAAATTTAAATCTCCAAAAGTTCACTTTATGGCCTGATGATGCGTCAGCACATCTTAGTTCCAGGCCATAATCAAAGTAAAGAGTCAGTCCCAGTGCACAGCTCAGAGTGCCATCCCTGGGACACAGCCCAAGGAACCAACGCTGGGGACACAGCCCAAGGAACCAACACTGGGGACACAGCCCAAGGAACCAACGCTGGGGACACAGCCCAAGGAACCAACCCTCCCACAGCATGTCACACAGTATCTGTGGTCCGAGCGATTCACTCCAAGATTACATACTTGACATTTCCCCATATTGGCAGCGACGGTGTGAGACGACTGCTACTCCGTCTAGTCCTCGAGAATGGCATCCTTGACGGCACGTTCTCTCCACTTCCTGTGGGGAAGGCCTCACGGATGGGTGAAAGTGCCTGAATTGTGATGGAGGAGATTTATAGAAGTGACAAACTGACAAATTGAGGATAACTATGGGGAATAGGTGTAGAGCGACAAAAGTGAAGTAGGAAAGAGTGCCGAGGGAGGAATGTGTAGTCAGGACTCAAAAGTGGGAAAAGGATGTTGAGTGGAGCAGCTGTCAGTGAGAAAATAGTGCAAAACAGAAATGTAATGAAAAAGAGTGTAAAACAATGTGAGCGGGAGACCCGAAGTCTGGAAATAATGGCAACAAAAACAACAATAAATTGTTAGGGAAAACATATGTGTGTTTGTGAAGAGTATTTACAACGTTCAAAGTGATGGTTTTGGGATTGGGGAATGGTGCATAGTGGTGAGAGTGAAATTAATAGTCACGTCATTAGAGGTATTCAACGGCTCCCACTCCATCGTCTCTCTTGGCCTCTGGCAGCCTTACGTACTGGCTACTAACATAAAGGACTGCAGAGTAATATTCGATTTTTATTAGGATGTTTGAGCATATGTAAAGAGGTTGAACAAACCCACAAGGGCTGTGACGAGGATTCGAACCTGCGTCTGGGAGCAGGTTGATTAAGGCAGCGTCTGGAAAGTGGAGCGTATTTGTAAAGAGTTTAAAGAGTCTAAAGTGTGTAAAGAGGTTATTTAGGAAAAATAAGATGGAATTCAATAGATCTCTGATGTCATGACTGACGTCACTACTTTTCAAATCATGTGACCTTTAGTAGCCAATGGGAGATGACCTGTGATGTCAATTACCATCGAGCAATCTTATAACTGGACCAAAGAATATCATGTGATTATCTGACTTCTCAGAGCAAGAACGTTTAAATTGTAGTGATCTGCGCTTAATTTACGTCTTCGGTTTACTGAATGCTTTGGATGCCAAGCCATAAATCTGAGCAGGGACGGCAGGACTATTAGACTAAACTGAACTTTATTATATAACCGGGTCTAACAAAAGAAGCTGAGGAGTCCCATAAGCTGTCGTAACACTAAAAAAAATAAGTCCCAGTAGCCTATTCGCTTTATTCCATACATTGTTTTTATTTATTTTTTGGCTTTAGATCCTTTCCAATAACGACGCCTAGGTTTCTATCACAGTTTGATTTATTAATTTCAACATTATCAAGCTGATATCTTGTAACAGTATTATCAGTATCTGAGCACAGAACTATACATTTTTCTGCATTATACTGTACCTGCCAATCTGTTGCCCATTTCAAAAGCCTATTTAGATTAGTGATTTTGTGCCACATGAATCTATTTCCCGCCTATTTTCTTTGAAATCGTCTGCAAATTTGCAAATTTTACTTTTCAGTCTATACATAAATAATTTATATATGATAACAGACGTCCCAGTGAGGACCTCCCTCCCCCCCCCCGGGACACTCCACTCATTATAGTCTCTCATTTGAATATAATTTATAACTTTTATGATAACTCTCCGCTTTCTTGGAAATAACCAAGCACTGATCCAGCCTGTTGGTGGACACAATGGCGGGGGAAATAGAAGAATGAGAATTCTATTTGACACAAACAAGAAAGTGATCTTGGGACGAGAAGGTGATTGTGGTTACATTGTGACTGGACAGGAATGGGTAGACCATGAAACAGGAGATTCGGTAAAATAGAAATGAGCTGGAAAGAATGGCAAATGAGGCATTACAGGCAGAAATAAGGAGCAGTGTGTATTAGACAAAAATGGGTAGGTGATTGGAGAGGGTAAAATAGACAAGAATGCAAGATTAAAATGGAAGAGGATAAGCCGGAGTGATATTTAAAAATCGAGAGAGGGTGGCAAGAAGAACCAGCAACAGCAGGAAGTACACACAAGAAGTGACCTTGTTAAGCCCGTTTCGACCGCTGCTGACGAAGGTCTACACCTGCGCTAACACCAGCAGGAGTACCACCAACAGCAGCAGCAGCAACGGCAGGAGTAACAACAGCAGCAGCAACAGCAGCAGCAGCAACAGCAGCAGCAGAAGCAGCAGCAGAAGTAGCAGCAGCGCTCAGTGACAAGGCGGGAGAAGCCGGCACTGCCATCTTTCCTCCCCCGCCCTTAATTCCCGAGAATACCCCTGGAAAAGATGCCTGGGTAATAAAACAAAAGACTGCAGATGTGAACGTGGATAAAGGATCGGGATTTACATAGAATGGGATTGTATCCGCTTCCCCACAAAGCTGGCGCAGGTAAGAGAGAGAGAGAAGAGGGGAAAAACTAGCGATCAGATAACAGCTAGAATCAATCTTGTCATCGGTGGGTCGCGGAACAACTAATTCATACGGGCCAGACGCCAAGAACATGGATTTGGCCAGTTGTCGTGGGTGATTTATTGTTTTATCGGAGGTACTCCTGCCGCCTGCGATTGGCTGCAACTGAAAATCTATTTGGCAAAGTCATTTAACATCAATAAAATTTGATTGCGTTTTTTGTTTAGTCAGACCACATCGACTCCTCTTGTTTTTATTCATTGAAGGCACTTGCGTCCACGAGGTCTGGACGCTAGTTGTCTTTGCTTTAACCTTGGAATGTGTCGAGGGCCTTGTGTGTACTGCCACAGGTGTGTACGCTGGCAGGTGGCCACAGGTGTGTACGCTGGCAGGTGGCCACAGGTGTGTAAACTGGCAGGTGGCGACAGGTGTATACTGTCAGGTGTGTACTCTGGCAGGTGGACACACTACCCCCACAGGAGACACCGACACTGGATGGGTGACAGCCTGGTCATTAAGGTAAATACTGCATCAGACTGATGAATACTGACTCAGTTGATGCATTCTGCGCCAGACTGATGAATACTGTGTTGATCGCACGATTGGGACACGAGCCTCATCAACCAAGGACCAATATTAAGAGCCTGCCAGTGAGGACAGACACTCATCAATATACATTTCCTGTGCTCAGATTCGTATTGTAAAATCAATGTATTTTATAAAATATTATACATGTACTAAAAAAAAGTTGATAACGGCCTGTTTCCATAGTAGTTAGAATTGGAGTCGTAGTGGTATGAACTAAAGATTATTTTCTGAAGTCAAAAACCGTTTCATGTTTTGTTGACAAGATTACCGCCAGGGACACAATGGGATCCCACCAGACAAGAAATCTCTTACATATTGGGGAGTTTGTACAGTACTCATTGTAGACCCAAAATTACATTGAGCCAATGAGTGTTTATTGCAGTGATGTAATATAATATATATAATCGTGGGTTATGTATTTTCCTGGGATGCCTTGCCTGCGTCCCTATGGTTGTTGGGAGGGGATTTTGACCTTTATATATTGTGGTTCTCGTTTGAGGTTGACATTCCTAGATACTCCAGATTTGTATCACACAAAAAACACACTTATGTACACAGATAGATCGACATATATATATATATATATATATATATATATATATATATATATATATATATATATATATATATATATATATATATATATATATATATATATATATATATATATATATATATATACACACACACAGACGGACCCAAATGTGCACTTAACCGGACCCACATGTACACACATCCGGACCCACATGTACACACATCCGGACCCACATGTACACACATCCGGACCCACATGTACACATAGATGGACCCCTATGAAAGCCCTTCCCCCATCCACAAAACGGACACCCCCCCCACACTCCCCCTCCCCTCACACTCCCCCTCCCCTCACACTCTCCCTTCCCCCGCACTCCCCCTACCTCTTCCCCCCCACACACATATACTAACAAGTACTAAAAATAATACTAACATGTGTCTCGCGACTGAGTAGACAGCACTTGGGGGTCGTAGTCCTAAGGGTCCGGGTTCGATTTCCGAACGTGGTAGTAACATATGGTCAGAAGTTTCTTTCACCCTGATGTACCTGTTCACCTAGCAGTAAAATAGTTACCTGGGAGTTAGACAGCTGCTACGGGCTGCTTCCTCTGTGTGCGTGTGTTAGAGAAAGAGATATCTCTTTCTCGAGATAAGAGATATCTGCCCGAAACGCTTTGCATAATAGTGGCTTTAGGCATTGTATGTACTAGCTCTATCTATAAATCTATCAATTTTTGTAAAATCTTTTGTATGTATGTACCTTACCTGAATAAACATTTATTTATTTATTTATTTATTATTTATTTATATGTACTAGACATAATAGAGGAAAAATAATTTAGTTAGAAAGACGGGGTCCAAGAGCTAATAGCTCGATTCTGCAGGCACAAATTGAAAATACACACACCATAATAATAGAAGCAGACCTGTTTTGGTTCAGTGCTCCAGCATAAAGGCAGATGTTGGGGAACTGAACATTAAATCACAAGTCGTCATAACTATTACACTATATTCACTGAGAGATACATGAACACATTGGAACAGGTCTTGGTAAAGGCAGTAATGGATACTTACCTAAAACGTGTACAGACCTTTCAGCCCCTCTGCCTCTCAGCTCCTTCCTTGTCTCTCAGTCCTCCTTGCCTCTCAATCCTCCCTGCCTCTCAGTCCTCCCTGCCTCTTAGTCTTACTTGCCTCTCAGTCCTCCCTGCCTCTCAGTCCTCCCTGCCTCTTAGTCTTACTTGCCTCTCAGTCCTCCCTGCCTCTCAGTCCTCCCTGCCTCTTAGTCCTACTTGCCTCTCAGTCCTCCCTGCCTCTCAGCTCCTTTCCTTGCCTCTCAGTCCTCCCTGCCTCTCAGTCCTCCCTGCCTCTCAGTCCTCCCTGCCTCTTAGTCCTACTTGCCTCTCAGTCCTCCCTGCCTCTCAGCTCCTTTCCTTGCCTCTCAGTCCTCCTTGCCTCTCAGTCCTCCCTGCCTCTCAGTCCTCCCTGTCTCTTAGTCCTACTTGCCTCTCAGTCCTCCCTGCCTCTCAGTCCCTCCCTGCCTCTCAGCCCCTCCCTGCCTCTCAGTCCCTCGTATAAATAGGTAACTACAAACACACACTCCTGATACCCCTGTTACCTAGCATTAAATAGGTACCTGGGAGTTAGTCAGCTGTTACGAGCTGCTTCCTGTGTGTACTCACCTAATTGTGCGTGCGGGGGTTGAGCTCTGGCTCCTTGGTCCCGCCTCTCAACCGTCAATCAACAGGTGTACAGGTTCCTGAGCCTACTGGGCTCTATCATATCTACACTTGAAACCGTGTATGGAGTCAGCCTCCACCACATCACTGCCTAATGCATTCCATTTGTCAACCACTCCATACTCATAGCACATACTCTCTCTAGCACTACACACCTTGTGTGTGTGTGTGCGTGTACGTGTGCGTGTGAGGGAAAAATGATGTAGATAAGATAGAAGAAAAATAGGTCGGGAGACCAATGGTTAGAAAGGCGGGGTCCAAGAGCTAACAGCTCGATCCTGCAGGCACAAATACTAAATACACACATTCACAGTTCCCTTACATAACCTGACTAAAACAATTTGGGTATACACAAACCATTTGCATAATTCGGGCGTTTTCGTTTGTGCAATAATCTTTTACTGATGTCCAAACATGTGAAGACGAAGAGGCATTAAACAGGTGAGTTTGGCCAGGATGTGTGGGCGACCACGCCGTCACCCACGCACCCACACACATGCAACCACAACATCCAGGTAATATCATCCACAACATCCAAGTATACGATATAGAGAGCTATATCGTATACATTAACTATATCTAGGGGCAGATTAACTATATCTGGGTGCACATTAACTATATCTGGGGGGCACATTTACTATATCTAAGGCCACATTAACTGTATCTGGGGGCACATTAACTATATCTGTAGGCTCTGCAACTATATCTGGGGGTCCAATATTCCCTATTACTTGGGGGGCCAGCAACATACCTGTGGGGCCCACAATACCACACCTCTCCGGTGGTAATCTTGCAATGACTGTCGATCTCCTCGAAGGTTACATGCCAGGCTCTTGATGTTTTTATCACGGGCTCCACCCGGGTGCATAGATGAGCCACGGCTGATAACTTTACGGCTCTGGGGCAAGAGTTCCTCAAGGATGGTTGCAGCTGGCCTGAGCTGTTTGTCTCTACTTTGAAATCATAAATGTTCCTGAGGTACTTGTTGATGCTTCCTAGCATATGGTCTTGTAAATATTAGTAAGCGTCGAGCAGTTTGTTTATATGTGATTTCAGGAGGATGGATTGTAATGTATCGACCTAAATACCTTTAATCCATTCCACCATCTTGTATCCATCCTACCACCTAGTATCCACTCTATCACCTGATATCATCCCTACTACCTGATATCAGTCCTACTACCTAATATAAACTCTTCCACCTGATATCCACCGTACTACCTTATACAGATTTCTTTAATGTTACAATACTGATAAGATTTTGTCTTTAATTATAGTATGTTAATTTAAAAGTGTTTTTAACCTGTTTTTTTATATTTGTGCTTTATTGCTGAATAATTTTATAGTTTCATAATTTTTCTCTATTAGTAATGCTCCTCTTTTTTGTTTATTTGTACATATTTTTTATATTTTTTATAATGAGCTATAAAAGTTACGGTGGACTTAAGGTTATATTTCATGAGAATTGAAAGAGTGTGCAGGAGCACTTTGCTTGCCACTTTAGTATCCACATAAATGGGACTTTTCGTGTCTTCAGTGCATATGCCTTTATGTGTCTTCAATTCACAGGAAGACATATGTCCTCATTGCACATGCCTGTGCCAACACTGCACAGATTAGATATTACCACTGCACAGTTCCAGATACCTTCACTGCACAAACCTTGACTTTCATCAGACGTAACACTTTTTTTATGAATTGCAATCATTTTGATTTCACTAAAAGATTGTTCAACCGTCATAAGTTAACCAATAAACCAAAAAATATACAATCGTTAATATATCAAAAGTTTCGTAACCAAGGTCAGATTTACGAGTTGCCTCTCACTTCTTCATCGATTATATATATATATATATATATATATATATATATATATATATATATATATATATATATATATATATATATATATATATATATATATATATAATTATCTGTTGTTGCTAGCTATCTTATACCAGATAGGGCTTGAGGGCGTAGTTGGCGCCAAACTTATTTGTCATCAGTTATTTTTTTGGTGAGTGATGTTTGCAGTGATCAGGGTGAGGCTTGTGGTGGCGGTCCAGATCAGGGCACAGATACGTTTTATACCACACCTCACCAATAATATTTATACCACATCAGGGCACTAATATTTATATCATCCCAGGGCACTGATACCACACCAGGGTACTGATATTTGTACCACAACTGGACGCATACTTATGGCGCATCAAGGTCTTGAATATAATGTTGCACTGATGCCCTGAAACTTATACTTCATCAGGGCACTGATGCTTATGTCCCTCATGAGGCCGGACAAGTAGAACTATATTGAAAAGTAACTAAATGCTCCTCTCAACTGTTAGTCGAAGCCGAAAATTGTTGACAGTGAACTGAACATAACGCAATGTTTCTTCCAAGAAGAGGATGCAGCTGACTACCTCCTAGGTTCCTATTTACCACAATGTGAACAGGAAAAATTAGGTGAAAGGAAACCTTTGCAACTATTACTGTCCCGCCCGGGAATTGAACCCGGGATCCCCGATTATGCCTTGAGAACGAAGCTAGCCCACTATACTACGAGACATATTTTTACCTTTAGGAACGGTTGGGCCACTATTATCCATCTCTACCTTATATCCCTATCCTTATTCAAAATGTCATGTATCCTCATCCTGCCTCCTTCCAGCTCCAAGGTCAACTGATCCTGATCCTTCATTAAAAGTGATTTGTCGATATGTGTAGCCTAATAAATAAGGCTGCACCAATTCTCCAGCAAATGTGTGAAATGAAAGACAAATATCATTGTATAGTAACATTGTTCATATTCTGACGTTGTTGTTTAACCCTTAAGACGATGCTCTGTTGTAATTCATGTACATGTGTCCCTTAAGTCTGGAACCGTGTCAAATATGTCTGGAGCCATGTCCCATAGTCTGAACACAATGCTCGTGACACCATGTCCCATAGTCTGAACACAATGCTCGTGACACCATGTCCCATAGTCTGAACACAATGCTCGTGACACCATGTCCCATAGTCTGAACACAATGCTCGTGACACCATGTCCCATAGCATGAACACAATGCTCCTGACACCATGTCCCATAGTCTGAACACAATGCTCGTGACACCATGTCCCATAGCATGAACACAATGCTCGTGACACCATGTCCCATAGTCTGAACACAATGCTCGTGACACCATGTCCCATAGTCTGAACACAATGCTCCTGACACCATGTCCCATAGTCTGAACACAATGCTCCTGACACCATGTCCCATAGTCTGAACACAATGCTCGTGACACCATGTCCCATAGCATGAACACAATGCTCCTGACACCATGTCCCATAGTCTGAACACAATGCTCGTGACACCATGTCCCATAGCATGAACACAATGCTCGTGACACCATGTCCCATAGTCTGAACACAATGCTCGTGACACCATGTCCCATAGTCTGAACACAATGCTCGTGACACCATGTCCCATAGTCTGAACACAATGCTCGTGACACCATGTCCCATAGTCTGAACACAATGCTCGTGACACCATGTCCCATAGCATGAACACAATGCTCGTGACACCATGTCCCATAGTCTGAACACAATGCTCGTGACACCATGTCCCATAGTCTGAACACAATGCTCGTGACACCATGTCCCATAGTCTGAACACAATGCTCGTGACACCATGTCCCATAGTCTGAACACAATGCTCGTGACACCATGTCCCATAGTCTGAACACAATGCTCGTGACACCATGTCCCATAGTCTGAACACAATGCTCGTGACACCATGTCCCATAGTCTGAACACAATGCTCGTGACACCACGTGATTGCTGACTTGACACAACGAATACATTCGGTGAATACAAAAAAACAATAAAAGCCAGTTTTTCATTTCATTCTACAGTTCCAGACTTAATGGATATGGTTTCAGGCACGTGGAAACCCTGTATACAACATTGATGTGGATAATGAGCCATTTTAGAGAATTTCTAGACATGTTTATATTTGTCTACTTGTAATAGCCTAAACCCACTTAATATTTTGCCGTTGTTTTAAACGGCAAAATATTTAAAAAACTCCAAAGCTCCAGCTCCAAAAGTTGAGTCATTGAAAGTGAGTAAGCATATCTAAAGCTGCAGAAATGAGATCACTGTAATCTTTTTATGATAAATTATAATTATGATGTTGAGATTGTGATGTAGTTGCAGGGTGGTGATTGTGATGTTGTGGTTACAGGGTGGTGATTGTGATGTGGTTACAGGGTGGTGATTGTGATGTGGTTACAGGGTGGTGTAGGGAAAAACCTACCCAATTTAATAATCCTAATTACAATATGCAGATAATTGTGCTGCTGTTCTTGTACTAATCTTTTAACCAATATTAACACAAATTAATTTGATAACTCGTTCAAAGAAAACGAGATAGTAGTAGAATTTTCCTTTAAACATGAGATATACATTGCCACATCACAACAAAATATATTAATAAAATATTAATAATCACTAAAAACTCCCAGTCCAGTGTTAAATTAAAATATGTTCCCAGTGATTGGATCAAATAATTTTACCATTAAAATCAACGCCTTTGGCGTTGATTTTTAATCCACCTTTGGCTATAAATAAACCGAAACTGAACCAGTTCCATAACGTGGCTGAGCCGGGGAAGGAAGAGGGCGACCATGGAGGAAAGAACACTGCTTTCGTGAGGCAGCAAAAAGAAGCAGCTACGTTTATACTCGTGAACCCGAGACATCTAGACATTCTTCAGCTGCCGCAACCTCTAAATAACGAGAGTACCTCGTTTCCGGTTTGTCCTAAACAGTCCAAATATTATTAATTGGCATTTTAATATTATTAATGACATGACGGATAGGAAGCGGGCGACTCCCCAAACCAGGATGAGCCCCACACAATCTAGTAAAATCCTTACAACAATAATAATTTAAACGTGCCATATCTGTGATAGGAAGTATATTTGTAGTTGTTAGATTGTATTTCTTCCGGCAGCTCTGTGGTCACCTGGGAATTAAGCGTCAACAAGCAGTCGCCACGAGGGAACAGACGCCATAGCCTCGAGGTCTATACCTGGCAGACTGCTCACGTGTCCCTCTAATACTGAAGCCTTCACACAGCTAAGGTCTTAGTGTACAAACTAACTCCAGTAGAACCATAAACTAACATTTAGTAGAAATTTTCTGTCAATTTAGTGACGTTGGGAACGTTCCGGAGAACGGACTGCCTAGCGACAACAAGCAACACGAGGCTACACTGACCTCTGACTCTCAAAATCAAATATAATGAAAGATTTTGTTAAAAAATTATAATGAGATAAATATGAACAATATTAAAGTAACTATAAAATTCAGGTTCCAAAAGCTATTAACGTTAAGTAACCGTGGCAAGGAAAATTTCATAGCCGACTTTTCATTTTCAGGACGATAGCTTTAAGAACACCTATTCGCATTAACTTCAAACTGAAAACATTTATGCGTCTCTATAAAATGAGGCTTCTTATCTAAATTAATGAAGCGTAACCCACTGGCTGCTGTTATGGACTGTGTCTTTCCTGTGCTAGTTACCGTAATGACTGGGCCTCGCAGGCCCTTGGACCATATCACGTCCTGGATATTCTCCCTGGAACGTGCAGGCCTCGAGTTTTTGGTCTGTGCCATACTTGATATAGTTTACCATTTTGAATGGTAGAGAATTGTTTAAAACTATTACAATTTGGCAGGAGGATATATATCATATATTGTATGAATTTTTATCCTTGTTAACCTTGTAATGGGTATTTTCAGAATTTATTATATACTTGTGTAAAGGGATTTTAGCTTTGGGTGAGTACCTTATTGAAGCAATTACGAGGTCTTTATTAGTAAACACTTTTGAATATTTGATAACAATGTTTTTGCTCATTATTATTTTTTTCAATAACTTTAAATATCGTATTTCAAAATTGTCTTAAACTTCTAGACGTATAAATTAAGTATGATAAGTAACGAATATCCGCAGGGTCTACCGGGCCTGTTACTCTGATTATTAATCAAAATTTTACGAAGTCCAGAAGAACCACCAAAACTACAGATGGCGCGGCTGATGCAACTCTCACTCCAAATAAAGCGGATGATGACACTGTCAAATCCACGAGCAGAGACGGAAGCTGCTTGGGTCGAGGTCAGTAATGGAAGAGAAACAGGCGCCGTTACTCACGCTAGAGGCCTTACTAAAGGGAAGAGGCTTCACCCACAGCGGTAAGAACACGAAAGATTGGACACATATTGTGTAGTGTTTCTGTTGATATCCAAGAAAAAGGTACTTTTTGTAGTAGTAAAAGTAGTAATCTTGTGAATGTTGAGGAAGCTCAAGATATACATACGAGACTGTGCTTCTAGACTTTATATCTAAATTTTGTTTAAAGAATAATTTCAATTAATTAATACTCAGGATTCTAAAATTAATATTAATTTTGTTATTTTCACGTTATCCTGTATTTTTTATGGTGTGGCAGTAGAGGAAGGGTTTACAGATGTATATAATAGGGCTAGAAATGTGACTGCTTTTTTGTTAAACAAAATTCAATATCGTGAATTGTTTACACACATTATATATAATACTTACGTCATTTAATTAAGCGTCAACAAGCAGTCGCCACGAGGGAACAGACGCCATAGCCTCGAGGTCTATACCTGGCAGACTGCTCACGTGTCCCTCTAATACTGAAGCCTTCACACAGCTAAGGTCTTAGTGTACAAACTAACTCCAGTAGAGCCATAAACTAACATTTAGTAGAAATTTTCTGTCAATTTAGTGATGTTGGGAACGTTCCGGAGAACGGACTGCCTAGCGACAACAAGCAACACGAGGCTACACTGACCTCTGGCTGCTGTTATGGACTGTGTCTTTCCTGTGCTAGTTACCGTAATGACTGGGCCTCGCAGGCCCTTGTACCACATCACGTCCTGGATATTCTCCCTTGAACGTGCAGGCCTCGAGTTTTTGGTCTGTGCCATACTTGATATAGTTTACCATTTTGAATGGTAAAGAATTGTTTAAAACTATTACAATTTGGCAGGAGGATATATATCATATATTGTATGAATTTTTATCTCTGTTAATCTTGTAATGGGTATTTTCAGAATTTATTATGTACTTGTGTAAAGGGATTTTAGCTTTGGGTGAGTACCTTATTGAAGCAATTACGAGGTCTTTATTAGTAAACAATTTTGAATATTTGATAACAATGTTTTTGCTCATTATTATTTTTTTCAGTAACTTTAAATATCGTATTTCAAAATTGTCTTAAACTTCTAGACGTATAAATTATGATAAGTAACGAATATCCGCAGGGTCTACCGGGCCTGTTACTCTGATTATTAATCAAAATTTTACGAAGTCCAGAAGAACCACCAAAACTACAGATGGCGCGGCTGATGCAACTCTCACTCCAAATAAAGCGGATGATGACACTGTCAAATCCACGAGCAGAGACGGAAGCTGCTTGGGTCGAGGTCAGTAATGGAAGAGAAACAGGCGCCGTTACTCACGCTAGAGGCCTTACTAAAGGGAAGAGGCTTCACCCACAGCGGTAAGAACACGAAAGATTGGACACATATTGTGTAGTGTTTCTGTTGATATCCAAGAAAAAGGTACTTTTTGTAGTAGTAAAAGTAGTAATCTTGTGAATGTTGAGGAAGCTCAAGATATACATACGAGACTGTGCTTCTAGACTTTATATCTTAAATTTTGTTTAGATGAAGAATAATTTCGATTAATTAAGATTCAGGATTCTAAAATGAATATTAATTCTGTTATTTTTACGTTATCCTGTTTTGTATGGTGTGGCAGTAGAGGAAGGGTTTACACATGTATATAATAGGGCTTGAAATGTAACTGCTTTTTTGTTAAAAAAATTCAATATCGTGAATTGTTTACACAATGCAAATTAGTTACACACACATACATATATATATATATATATATATATATATATATATATATATATATATATATATATATATATATATATATATATATATATAATACTACATGATCTGAAACAGTGTTAAGAGCAGTTATTATATAAACAGGCTTTCTGTTGAAAGCTTATTAGTAGTATCAAAATTAGTTTACTGTTGATAACATCACTATATCCGGCTGTAGTGAAAATCTGTTCAAATACCTAGACCAAAAGCACAACATGGGACTAAGGCTAAGTATAGGAGATTTTAAATCCAAAACTTTTCCTAGTAGGTCCACTAGGAAAAGTTGCCTAGGCGAGTGCCTGACGATGGTTCATATAATGACTGCCTTGAATTTTTGGAGCTCGTTTTTGTCTTACTAACTTTAAATCCAATTTTGTCTCCAACTTAGCCGGCGTTCCATCTGAACAGCATCCATAGACATTTCCCCACAAAATATTTTCTGACTCAAATATAGATGAAACCTTTTCCCCAAAAAAATGAGACCTTGGTACTTTAGGATTGGTCTTACCTAAGTGGTTTAAATCCACCTTCATCTTTATGAGAGCAAACCTATGACGTTCATAAAAGCTTATGTCCTTGTCCATGTGTTGGGGATGAACATTATGCAAATATTGCTTCAATTTCGTTGATTTAATTAAATAAGTTTACAAAGTTTTGGTGTACATAACACATTGAGGCCTTTCTTCCCCATTGATGATGATGGAAGTGAATCCACATTCAATATATGAATCAACATTCACTCTTTTTATTTATTTTTTGACACTCGTGATGGGCTTCAAAATCTGTGACTAACAAAAATATGAAGTTAATTTCCATAAACAAAAAGTTACTTATCTTTATTTTTAATTTAACGTGACATGCAAAATAATGTGATGACCTGTTTAATATATATAATCTATAGTTGTAGTTTGTAGAAAGATCATTATTCCAACATTTTGAATATGTGGTCCCAATTCTCATCCTGAAACTCAAAAATTTTCCCCTCCACCTTTATGGGGGAATTTTCCCTAGTTGAGCACCTTTTGTATTAGGGTAATGCTCGAGGAGAAAGTATTAGTATAATGTTCTTAGGGAAGTATTCGGGTAATGATCAAGGGGGGAAGTATTAACGTAATGCGCAGTGGGAAAGTATTAGGGTATTATTTGAGGATTATTAGGGAGAAGCATTAGGGTATTTCCCCAAATACAAAAATACTCTTGGGAGAGTATTTGGGTAATGTTCATAGAGAAGTATTAGGATAAAAATGTTCTTGTGGGAGTATTAGGGAACATCTGTTTGATTTCACATACTCTTTTTTTTGAATATCCGGTCATCAGTTAAGATAATATCATGTTTTTTTTATTAATACATTAGGTACATCTGCATTTGTGCAGCTACCCTAGACTATATGAAGTGGAGTACAGTGTGTCAAAAAAGCTAACTACGTGATGCTAAAAAATCCCCATCACACAGGATGGTTAGTCATACAGAGGCATGTGATACTCAGTCTGCACTGGCAGACTCCGGATGCATTTTGAGGATATCATCAACACAAGAGTGAATAAGGCAGCAGTGGTAATAAAAGTCCCCCATCTCTTTTATCCGCAACATGAATCTAAAACCTAACCTAACCTTCCCTAGCAATCCTGGGCCTAATATACGCTATGGTAGCCATAATATAGTATATATGTGTTACACTAGGTCTAGGAATTTTTAAGTTTTTGATTTCAGCTTTATTTTTTCTGGACTATAAAATTAATAATATAAAAAGTGGTTTACTGGTGGTCCATCACTACTTATTGGTACTTTCGACAAATAGTTATTATAAGCACTATCATCTCAGGAGGTGGTTGTTGTTAGAGATTCAGCTACTCGGAACAAGTTCCAAGTAGCACGGGCTATGGTGAGTCCGTAACTTACCTGGCACAGGAGCGGGGCAAGAAGCACGGGCTATGGTTAGCCATAGCCTCAGGAGGATGGGCTATATCCAGATACATTCCAGCCTCTCTCATTGTGTAGGACTCTAGTAAGGTGCATTATGGTGAACTGTGTCAGCTCACAACCAACTACTCCTCAGTTTAATTCCAGGCCAGGACGAGACGTTTAGTACCCCAGGATTTAGAGAGTTGTTGTTGGTCGCATCTTGGGTTGTTGTTGTTACAAATTCAGCTACTCGAAACAAGTTCCAAGTAGCACGGGCTATGGTGAGCCCGTAACTTACCTGGTACAGAAGCGGGGCAGTTAGCACGGACTATGGTGAGCCCGTAGTGGACTTACCTGGCACAGGAGGGGAGTGGCATCTTGGGAAATAGCTAGTCGTTAGGTAGATGGATCTAGATGAAGCTAACAGGTTCCATCCCCCAATAATGGGAACATGTCTATCGTCGCACTTTACTGTGCACTTCTCTCTACCCACATCCTTGTTTCCTATCACATTCTTCTTTTATCTTTAAACTCCATCCACGGTCTATTAAATTGTCACATTTATAACATCCCCGCGCACATTGTAAGTAATAATCTTGTATTTTCATCGAGTTTTAATCCCATATGCGAGAATATTACTGCTAAGTTATTTTGTTAGTTTGCGGTAGGAGTAATTTGAAGGCATGAGAGGCGATATATGTCATCATAAAATGCATTACAAGTTGCAAGGTGCGAACAAATGTACTAGTAATGGATTAGTGGAGGAACGGACAAAGCCGAGGTGTATATAATCGTAGCAAATTGACCATCTGTAATTTGCACTTGATGACAATGGATTGCGTAATAAGGACTTTTGTAAATAGTATTGTATACATGTTGACCAGACCACACACTAGAATGTGAAGGGACGACGACGTTTCGGTCCGTCCTGGACCATTCTCAAGTCGATTCTCAAGTCTCAATCGACTTGAGAATGGTCCAGGACGGACCGAAACGTCGTCGTCCCTTCACATTCTAGTGTGTGGTCTGGTCATCATACTTTAGCCACGTTATTGTAGCTCATCGCCTGCGTATTGTATACAAGTTCATAAAGCCATCTTTTGTTGTTTGATGCAACTACAATTTTATGTTAGAAACGACAGTCAACGACCACATGGACACTTCCACGGATTTAATTTATGGCGTATGTGTTAGTTGGAAAGTGCCATAACAAACAGGCCAACCTATCTTCCATCACAAACTATAATCAAATGTTGACTTACGTAGATTTTAATGTCAGTATTTTACTTGTACAGCAGCCGACCAACTCTGAGGATGGGTCTTTTATACTTTATAATAATAAAAGGTTTTCGTCTCATAAATTAATATTATTATATTTTATGGGTTTACCCATAAATGGGTCTATGTAAGATAGTGAAATGTGTTTTGTTTATGTCGATTTAGATAGTGCTTACACTACAGGCTGAAATTGAACGAAGCCCGTATCGAGTTAGATTTTAATGTCAGTATATGACTTGTACATTATAAACCAACAGTTTTGTAACCCGTGCTCATCAACAAACACCAAATGCTCGTTAATCTAGCCATCAATCCTCAGTTTATGAAATAAAAACACTATTTACAACTGACGACGCATGTATTTTTCGCAGCCCGTCCTCCAAACAAAACCCTAAAGTGATTCCATGCACCCGCCAAACCCCCTGTTTATGAATGAAAAACGGTTTACACACGACTCACAAATGATTTCCTTCGAACACTTCCGGAACAAGTGCTTCACTGACGAATTTTGTTCGCGCCACAACGCTATAAATGCTTCACCCACGTACTACAAATTCAAATAATCGCCAACAGAACCTAAACACCTAACTTAACCTAACCAACGCCTATATATAAACAATATGCTAATATATTATCATATTAATTTATATTTGAGAATATCCTGCGCGAGGGTCGGAATAACATCCATCGGGCGAGTAGCTGTTGCGGCCTCCATATTCTGCTCTTTGGCAGGCTCAACGATGCGCTTTGGCCTGCTCTGGGGAACGACGCCCGCCACTGCCCCCCGAATGAGAAGGCAGGAGGCAAACCGGGAGTCCCCCTAATATTTGACAAACAATTGTCAAATATTTCCGTTTTGAATGAACAGCATGTCAAAATTTATGAATGCGTCTGTGGGGTCGACCTCTGGATGTAAAGGACTTTAGTCGAGGACGAGTTGCATACACTACAAATACAAATAATCGCCAACATAATTTGAACACCTAATCTAACCTAACCAATGCCTAAATATGCACAGTATGCTAATATATAATCATGTTAATTTATATTTGAGAAAATTCCTAATTCGAATGAAGAACGTTTTTCAACATTGTTGAATGCGTCTTTGGGGTCGACAGCTGGATGGAATGGACTTGGTCTGAGGAGGGGTTGCCGCCTTATCCATGTACTGCAAATACCAATAATGGCCAACAGAAACCACCTAACCTAAGTTAGGTATAATTATTCAGCACATTCTAGTAAGCAATAATATTATCTTATATTTGAGATAATAACAATTTTGAATATACATCATGTTAAAATTAATACATGTCTTTGTATTCGGCCGCCGCCTGGACGAGCCTAGCCTGAGGACAGGCTAGTGAAAATAGTTCAAGTAAAAAAAAAACACTACAAGGCTTTGTTAAGTGTTTTTTCATATAGAAGCTAATAATAATAAGTTTTAAGTGTAATAAGTGAGCTAAGCTAATAATAAGTTTTTCATATAGAAGCTTTGGTGTAGTGGTAAGACACTCGCCTGGCGTTCCGCGAGCGCTATGTCATGGGTTCGTATCCTGGCCGGGGAGGATTTACTGGGCGCAAATCCTTAACTGTAGCCTCTGTTTAACACAACAGTAAAATGTGTACTTGGATGAAAAAACGATTCTTCGCGGCGGGGATCGTATTCCAGGGACCGTAGGATTAAGGACCTGCCCGAAACGCTACGCGTACTAGTGGCTCTACAAGAATGTAACAACTCTTGTATATATCTAAAAAAAAAAGTGTTATAATTAACACGGTAAATAATAATGCCATGTTCCTCTTCAAAATTGAGTACTATGAACGTTCACCATTCGCTCAATTTGACATTGACATTATATGCAAAACAGTTCGCTAAGTCTTGAAGAGTTTTTAGAAGTTTGTTGTGAGCGTCGCACGAACGTAGAATTTTGTCCCTATTTATCTAATTTTAGTTGTTTTTGATTCTATAAACATAGAGTTCTCTTTAATTAGAAACTGTTTTGATATCAACTGACACTACATGCAAAAAAAAAAAAAAAAAAAAAAAAGATAAAAGCGTCCTGTACAAATTTGAGAATGATACGGGATCTTTGCAGGGTTTAGACAGCGGGGTTCCCGACTTACCTCTTATTTTAACTATCCCTAACGAGGCATAAGGTTTATAAAAATCAATATTTATATAAAAATAAATTATCCATAATTGCAAGTACACAGTACTTGCAATTATATATTGAAAGTACAATATATTTTGCATTTTCTATGACTCGTGCCGCAATAGCGTTCCAATACTTTTCAATCAGTTGCCCTTGACACGCGATGGTGACCGCTGCCGCCGGGGAACTCTCGTGTTAAAACTTATTATATGTGCCGTATTGGGATGTAATAAACGTCGGTTACTGGTTCAGGTGTTGGACAGTACTCACGCACTTAAGTTTTCCTTAAATAGTGTAAGTGAAATGTGTATTATGAAAGTTACGCGAGGAAGTATTGAAGATGCCGGAGTGGGCGGCGAGGAGCATTATAGCCAGACACCCAAGACGCTCCACCTCCTTGGCAGACTTAACACTCGCTCTAATTAAGGTTAGTGAAGGACAAACTATTGATATACCATAATTTTATAGGTATTGTACTCTAGTTACACGGCTCATAGCAGGTTGAGAGAGTTAGGATGAAGAGCAACACATAAGATGCTGCGTTATTTAGACGCCGGCATAATGTAACCTACCTCTGCTAGGTGAGAAGTTGTTGTTGTTTTAGATTTAGGTACTTTGAACGAAGTGTCCATGTAGCACGGACTATGGTGAGCTCGTAAGGGGTAGGTGAGAAGGCAGCGCGCATATTTAATAGTGGGACTAATGTATCAGCCACTACGGGCTCACCATAGCCCGTGCTACTTGGGACATTGTTCCAGATAGCGAATCTTTAACAACAAACAACGTATCAGCCAGCCCGTCCACTCGAGTTGTTTCAATGTAATAAAAATGAGCTGCTAACTATTCTTGATTCGAATGAAAGGTAGCATATACAGTGCAGGTCCTGCTGTTGCGGCAGCTGCAGCACGTGCAGGTCCTGCTGTTGCGGCAGCTGCAGCACGTGCAGGCCCCGCTGGTACAGCAGCTGTAGCACGAGCAGGTCCCGCTGGTGCGGCAGCGGCACCATGCGCTAACGTTGTCCAGGTGTGGCAGCTGCAGCACGTGTTAACGTTGTCCAGGTGTGGCAGCTGCAGCACGTGTTAACGTTGTCCAGGTGTGGCAGCTGCAGCACGTGTTAAGGTTGTCCTGGTGTGGCAGCTGCAGCACGTGTTAAGGTTGTCCAGGTGTGGCAGCTGCAGCACCAGTTAAGGTTGCACTGGTGTGGCAGCTGCAGCACGTGTTAACGTTGTCCAGGTGTGGCAGCTGCAGCACGTGTTAACGTTGTCCAGGTGTGGCAGCTGCAGCACGTGTTAACGTTGTCCAGGTGTGGCAGCTGCAGCACGTGTTAAGGTTGTCCTGGTGTGGCAGCTGCAGCACGTGTTAAGGTTGTCCAGGTGTGGCAGCTGCAGCACCAGAAAAGGTTGCACTGGTGTGGCAGCTGCAGCACGCGTTAACGTTGTCCTGGTGTGGCAGCTGCAGCACGTGTTAACGTTGTCCTGGTGTGGCAGCTGCAGCACGTGTTAACGTTGTCCTGGTGTGGCAGCTGCAGCACGTGTTAAGGTTGTCCTGGTGTGGCAGCTGCAGCACGTGTTAAGGTTGTCCTGGTGTGGCAGCTGCAGCACGTGTTAAGGTTGTCCTGGTGTGGCAGCTGCAGCACGTGTTAAGGTTGTCCAGGTGTGGCAGCTGCAGCACGTGTTAACGTTGTCCAGGTGTGGCTGCTGCAGCACGTGTTAAGGTTGTCCAGGTGTGGCAGCTGCAGCACGTGTTAAGGTTGTTCAGGTGTGGCAGCTGCAGCACGCGTTAACGTTGTCCAGGTGTGGCAGCTGCAGCACCAGTTAAGGTTGCACTGGTGTGGCAGCTGCAGCACGTGTTAACGTTGTCCTGGTGTGGCAGCTGCAGCACGTGTTAACGTTGTCCTGGTGTGGCAGCTGCAGCACGTGTTAACGTTGTCCTGGTGTGGCAGCTGCAGCACGTGTTAAGGTTGTCCAGGTGTGGCAGCTGCAGCACGTGTTAACGTTGTCCTGGTGTGGCAGCTGCAGCACCAGTTAAGGTTGCACTGGTGTGGCAGCTGCAGCACGTGTTAACGTTGTCCAGGTGTGGCAGCTGCAGCACGTGTTAACGTTGTACAGGTGTGGCAGCTGCAGCACGTGTTAACGTTGTCCAGGTGTGGCAGCTGCAGCACGCGTTAACGTTGTCCAGGTGTGGCAGCTGCAGCACCAGTTAAGGTTGCACTGGTGTGGCAGCTGCAGCACGTGTTAAGGTTGTCCAGCTGTGGCAGCTGCAGCACGTGTTAAGGTTGTCCAGGTGTGGCAGCTGCAGCACGTGTTAAGGTTGTCCAGGTGTGGCAGCTGCAGCACGTGTTAACATTGTACAGGTGTGGCAGCTGCAGCACGTGTTAACGTTGTCCAGGTGTGGCAGCTGCAGCACGCGTTAACGTTGTCCAGGTGTGGCAGCTGCAGCACGCGTTAAGGTTGTCCAGGTGTGGCAGCTGCAGCACCAGTTAAGATTGCACTGGTGTGGCAGCTGCAGCACGTGTTAAGGTTGTCCTGGTGTGGCAGCTGCAGCACGTGTTAAGGTTGTCCTGGTGTGGCAGCTGCAGCACGTGTTAAGGTTGTCCAGGTGTGGCAGCTGCAGCACCAGTTAAGGTTGCACTGGTGTGGCAGCTGCAGCACGCGTTAACGTTGTCCTGGTGTGGCAGCTGCAGCACGTGTTAAGGTTGTCCAGGTGTGGCAGCTGCAGCACGTGTTAAGGTTGTCCAGGTGTGGCAGCTGCAGCACGTGTTAAGGTTGTCCAGGTGTGGCAGCTGCAGCACGTGTTAAGGTTGTCCAGGTGTGGCAGCTGCAGCACGCGTTAACGTTGTCCAGGTGTGGCAGCTGCAGCACCAGTTAAGGTTGCACTGGTGTGGCAGCTGCAGCACGTGTTAACGTTGTCCTGGTGTGGCAGCTGCAGCACGTGTTAACGTTGTCCTGGTGTGGCAGCTGCAGCACGTGTTAACGTTGTCCTGGTGTGGCAGCTGTAGCACGTGTTAACGTTGTCCTGGTGTGGCAGCTGCAGCACGTGTTAAGGTTGTCCAGGTGTGGCAGCTGCAGCACGTGTTAACTTTGTCCTGGTGTGGCAGCTGCACCACCAGTTAAGGTTGCACTGGTGTGGCAGCTGCAGCACGTGTTAACGTTGTCCAGGTGTGGCAGCTGCAGCACGTGTTAACGTTGTACAGGTGTGGCAGCTGCAGCACGTGTTAACGTTGTCCAGGTGTGGCAGCTGCAGCACGCGTTAACGTTGTCCAGGTGTGGCAGCTGCAGCACGCGTTAACGTTGTCCAGGTGTGGCAGCTGCAGCACCAGTTAAGGTTGCACTCATGTGGCAGCTGCAGCACGTGTTAAGGTTGTCCAGCTGTGGCAGCTGCAGCACGTGTTAAGGTTGTCCAGCTGTGGCAGCTGCAGCACGTGTTAAGGTTGTCCAGGTGTGGCAGCTGCAGCACGTGTTAACGTTGTACAGGTGTGGCAGCTGCAGCACGTGTTAACGTTGTCCAGGTGTGGCAGCTGCAGCACGCGTTAAGGTTGTCCAGGTGTGGCAGCTGCAGCACCAGTTAAGGTTGCACTGGTGTGGCAGCTGCAGCACGTGTTAAGGTTGTCCAGCTGTGGCAGCTGCAGCACGTGTTAAGGTTGTCCAGGTGTGGCAGCTGCAGCATGTGTTAAGGTTGTCCAGGTGTGGCAGCTGCAGCACGCGTTAACGTTGTCCTGGTGTGGCAGCTGCAGCACGCGTTAAGGTTGTCCTGGTGTGGCAGCTGCAGCACGTGTTAAGGTTGTCCAGGTGTGGCAGCTGCAGCACGCGTTAAGGTTGTCCTGGTGTGGCAGCTGCAGCACGTGTTAAGGTTGTCCTGGTGTGGCAGCTGCAGCACGTTTTAAGGTTGTCCAGGTGTGGCAGCTGCAGCACGTGTTAAGGTTGTCCTGGTGTGGCAGCTGCAGCACGCGTTAAGGTTGTCGTCCTATGGCAACTGTATCTTATTTTCTTAGTGGTCGCATTTATATTTAATTTACTTTATATTAACGAATAATTAAGTAGTTCGGCAGAAAATAGATTTACTAGACTCGAGGCGCAACTAAGAAACAGTAGAGCCTGTGTTTACTATATAAAATAGGAAGCAGCGCTTAAAATACACGACTCCAGACATTAAATCAAATTAGTGACATGTTATGGCCACTATGGGTCGCAACCGGGTTCTTTGAAGGTAGAACCAAAATGATAGTATCCGACCCCAAGTCGATAGTACGCTTTCAAGAAAGTGGCTATGTAGTGCATTAAAAAAGGAGGGGATGAACAAAACACTGTTCCTTTCGTCAATGTATTAAATATCTTTCCACCACCGTTAAGTATATATATATATGTACACCGTCACCATAAATAATATAAAAAGAACAGATAGGCTATTACTACACCTATGTACAATCCTTTCGCTCAGGATATCAAACGTGCTCACGTGCAGAGTTCATCAATCCCCAGTATTTCTTCACTGTCCAGTAGCGTATCCAACCTTACAGGGAAGAACACAGGCGAGTTCACCTGTGCGTGGGCTAGCCCACTGACATTGTCATGAGGTGCCTGTACCCCCACGACCACTCTCCAGCTACTCGCTGGCAGAGTGCCTCAGCCACACGCCGAGCGGGGTCACAAACCAATACAGTGGTAGCGATCCCCTGTTGCAACCCGTTCTCGCACTTGCTTACTGTCAATATTGGCTTATTTAATAAGTGCATATGTGACATACTAATTGATTGTGAATATTTTAGTTTACCTTGAAAAGCTTCATAGAAAACACCGACCTTACCTAACCTTCTTAGTATGTTAATATAAGCATCTTATTGCTTCTTAATTACAATTATTACTTAACCTATCAACGGTATAGGTTGATACCGTTTATTAAGCACTTGATACATGCAGCCTAATATTGGCTTATGCTTTAAATCGTTGCTTTTAATTCAGTCCTTTTTCTGGAAACATGTCAACGGGCCGTTTTCAGTAAATTCTTAACTTTTTTTTTTAATACTTTTTAGCGGAAGTTTGTTCCTGGAGTTTATTGTTTTGTTTACCTGTATTTACCAACCAATCCTCTAGCCCAATTATATCAGATGCTGACTTGCATAAATTTTAATGTCGGTATTTGACTTGTACAACAGACTGACCGGATGAATCTTTCACACAGTATAATAATATTTTTTTTGTTTTAATATCAACATTTTGTGGATTTATGCATTGGTCAGTGTAAAGTTAGGCGAGGTGTTTTGATTACACTAGTTTAAGGAATGTTTATAGTAAGGACTAAAAGAATGTGGCAAGTTTCAAGTCAGCTTCGAGCATGATCAAGTGAAATATAAACGTGTAGATTTTAATAAATCAATATTTGACATATACGTTGGGAACCATAATGTCTCTTGTTTTATTGATGGGATGTTATTGCTGGTCTTTACTTGATTTTTGGCCACATTTTTAATATCACTTGTTCCGTAGGCCCTGGGGTCTGTTGAATGTTACTGCTGAACCCCCTTTGTGGCCAAAGAATTTGAAAAAGACGGCGTGTTCTAGGTGGGTTGCTTGGGTTAGTACTTTTCTGGGTAAGCAAACCAGTTTTTTTTTTTTTTTTTTTTTTGAGATATATACAAGAGTTGTTACATTCTTGTACAGCCACTAGTACGCGTAGCGTTTCGGGCAAGTCCTTAATCCTACGGTCCCTGGAATACGATCCCCTGCCGCGAAGAATCGTTTTTTCATCCAAGTACACATTTTACTGTTGCGTTAAACAGAGGCTACAGTTAAGGAATTGCGCCCATTAAATCCTCCCCGGCCAGGATACGAACCCATGACATAGCGCTCGCGGAACGCCAGGCGAGTGTCTTACCACTACACCACGGAGTTGATATTACGGAATGGCAAATCGAGGGAACGGGTTGAGGAGACGGCGAAAGTTGGACGCAGACATTAAAATTGCAGCGTGTTGGCAGGTGCTTGATAACATTGAGGGTCTCAGTTGCCTTGCACAGGATGTGACACAGACGTTCTCGCGCCCAACCTCTCAAGCACCGTAATTTTGCCATCCTTATTCTTGCTCTCACCCCTAGCCTTTCAGTCTTATCCCTGCGTACACCCCTATCCATTGTCTTATCCCAGCCACATCTCAATCCTTTCAGTCTTATCCCTTCACACACACACCCCAATCCTTTCAGCCGTATCCCTGCACACACACACACCAATCTTTTCAGCCTTATTCCTACACACACACACACCAATCCTTTCAGCCTTATCCCTACACACACCCCAATCCTTTCAGCCTTATCCCTGCACACACCCCAATCCTTTCAGCCTTATCCCTGTACACACCCCTATCCTCTCAGCCTTATCCCTGCACACAACCCAATCATTTCAGTCTTATCCTTGCCCACACCCTTATCCTAGCGCACACACCTATCCTTTCAGCCTTATCCTTGCACACACCCCTCTTCTGCCGGCCTTATCCCTTACCCACTGCTATCCCTACGGCCTTATCCGTGCACACACACACTTATCCTTCCAGCCTTAGACTTGCACAGACCCCTATTATCCTTCAACATATATAACATGAAGCAAGGAGCTTTATACTATGCAGTAAGGAGCTCCGTAGTATGCAGCAAGGAGCAAGGGCTCCACCACGGCGATTTCCCTCGGGTAATGTTCTGTTATCATAAAATGTGCCTTACTCTGAGGGAACACGCTACATTTTTTATGCTATCGACCCCCTCCGTAAAAATTTTAGTGGTTTAGGGAAATTAAAATCACTTCAGTATTGACGCCTCATGAACCTAATGAATATCTTCTATAAGTTAGGTTGGTTGTCTAGGTTCTAATGCTTCTGGTTAGGCCAAAACCATTGCATTGTTTATGGACTGGTAATCCTAGCTCGCTGAGTACTCAGCAAGTTACCTAGCTCGCTGAGGTACTCAGCAAGTACCTGCTTGCTGAGTACTCTCAGCAAGCAGGGTAAGGCTGTCATTAAGATACTATGTGACAAATATGGCTAGCATAGCTCAGGGTACTATTGGCAAGTAAGGGTACGCCTAGCCCATTCCCTAAGCATGGGGGTACTATTGACAAAAAAAGAGAATTACACGAATGATTTATTTTGCCATTGCGCAGCAGCACCTATTTTATACCTATTTATTTTTAGGAACATAATTGAATCTGCTTTAATACGGATTACAAAATCCTGTAATTTGAACATTAGCAGTGGTTTTATATAATTTAGATACATTTTCGATGATCGGTTAAAGGGCGATTTGAGTAGGATCATTGATACACTTTTATCTCGCTAATACCTTATTAATATCCCCTAATCTCATTATCCCACCCACATGGTGTGGCTTCTCCCCGACAACCACATCACTGGACTCCACCCACATGGTCATCATATAGCCACACCATAAAGTCCAAGTAACAGAGCATTTCCCGTTCCATAGTATAGGTATTTGACTGATGAATGACAGGGGCCATAAGTCTTCCTCGTGAATAGGCAGATAATTTTTCCACTCTGTAAATTTTCTGTAAATATGATTTGTCTTATCATTACTCTCACATGAGGAGGTACCGTGGTTTCTTTATTCTACGGCCAGGCTGAAGATTAACGACCTGTAGCGCAGCTGACGCTCGTAACTTACGACTTGGCGTTCAAGCTAACGAGAGTATTCGCTCTCCATCTAACACTGTATACATGTTGTATACCTGGAGACTGTTCTGGGAGTAGGTGTTCTTCCCATGCCCGGAATGGGGCCAAGCTCGACCCGGTATTAGACATATTGTCTTATGTATGACCCTCTGTCCTGTGGGACAGTGAATACCAGCATTATCCTCACTTTAATAAGACTATCAAAATCATCAGATTAGGCACAATTGTAATTAATTTTGTCAATAAAGATGTTAATAATAATAATAATAATACTTGGTCTTGTGTACTATTGCGTGGAGCGGCCCGAGGCCTACATATCCTCGACCAATTCGTAAAATAGCAGCGTTTTAGTTCAAATTACGGCAAGATAAAGTTGACGTTTCTGCCTTACGTAAATTGCTTAGGTTCGAAAAATTTCTAATTAGGGGAAACTAAAGTGAAACTTTTTAAGTGTCAAAACGTGAGAACGGGTTGCCTCCGCTACGTTGAAATATAGAGCTCCGTAAATCTTATTAACCTCCTTCCTTCCTGCTAGATAACTTTAAAAATCGGAATTACTAGTTTTTCATAATGCTGCAAAATAAATTGTCAAATAATGGCGAAGATTAGCGTGTGCGTGAGAGGTGTTTGGGATGGTTGGCTTATAAAGCAAGTTTGAGGACCGATGATGATGATGCCGTGGACCCGGAAAGGACGAATTTTACGGACAATTTGGGTTAAACAAATGGTCAGATTGAGGGCAGGGTTTGGTGCCGGTTGTAGTCGTAGTGACGAATGCACTCTTATAAATAGACACATCAAGACTTATTTTCGCACTCTATCAGTGATAAATGTATAGGTACCTGCAGCACGGGTGGGGGGGGGGGGGGGGGGGGGGAGGGGATGTGTTTTGGATTTACGTCTGCAGGAACGAGCTGTTAGCTCTTCGACCCCCACATTTCTAACCATCAGTTGCCAAATGTACTGCCTAATGTAATGTTCCCTTTTTCCTCTCATGTCTACTGCAAATATTTCTCTCATGCACGCGTACACACACACACACACACTGTGTGTGACACAGTGATTCAGTGCGTGACATACTTAAAAAAAAACTTGCCAACCAGAATAGTGCAGTTACGTCCATGTATGCAGGCAGGGAGAGGTAAGAAAAGTTGGCGGGGAAGGAAATGATCTCGGGTGACCAGTTCTTATTGGTGGTCATCAACGGGAGTGGCCAGGCCCAGGCTCTTCCTGCCTCTGTTGTCGCTGCCTGTTACAGCGGCTGGTACTGCTGCTCATAATATTTTTGCACGTTAGGTGCTGTGCTGCACCAGTGCTGCAGAACTGTAGTTATCGCATTCTTGTACTGCTCTGACTCGTCTGATTGTGTTGCTCCTCTTGTTCTTCCTGGCGTTGCTGCGTGATTAAGGGAAGATGTGAGATCCTTTATATGATTAAGGAAAGATGTAAGAAAGATTTGTAAGATCAACATAATTTACTCCCATGCAAGTCAGAAGAACTTCTTTAAATGCTAAATCCAAACATCTTTGCCAGTTCGGCAAAGATGAGAAACTAAGAAGAGAGGCTTTCTCTCTCTCTCTCTCCCCCCCCCCCTCCCTCCCCCCCCCCCCCCCCCCCCCTCTCTCTCTCTCTCTCTCTCTCTCTCTCTCTCTCTCTCTCTCTCTCTCTCTCTCTCTCTCTCTCTCTCTCTCTCTCTCTCTCTCTCTCTCTCTCTCTCTCTCTCTCTCTCTCTCTCTCTCTCTCTCTCTCTCTCTCTCTCTCTCTCTCTCTCTCTCTCTCTCTCTCTCTCTCTCTCTCTCTCTCTCTCTCTCTCTCTCTCTCTCTCTCTCTCTCTCTCTCTCTCTCTCTCTCTCTCTCTCTCTCTCTCTCTCTCTCTCTCTCTCTCTCTCTCTCTCTCTCTCTCTCTCTCTCTCTCTCTCTCTCTCTCTCTCTCTCTCTCTCTCTCTCTCTCTCTCTCTCTCTCTCTCTCTCTCTCTCTCTCTCTCTCTCTCTCTCTCTCTCTCTCTCTCTCTCTCTCTCTCTCTCTCTCTCTCTCTCTCTCTCTCTCTCTCTCTCTCTCTCTCTCTCTCTCTCTCTCTCTCTCTCTCTCTCTCTCTCTCTCTCTCTCTCTCTCTCTCTCTCTCTCTCTCTCTCTCTCTCTCTCTCTCTCTCTCTCTCTCTCTCTCTCTCTCTCTCTCTCTCTCTCTCTCTCTCTCTCTCTCTCTCTCTCTCTCTCTCTCTCTCTCTCTCTCTCTCTCTCTCTCTCTCTCTCTCTCTCTCTCTCTCTCTCTCTCTCTCTCTCTCTCTCTCTCTCTCTCTCTCTCTCTCTCTCTCTCTCTCTCTCTCTCTCTCTCTCTCTCTCTCTCTCTCTCTCTCTCTCTCTCTCTCTCTCTCTCTCTCTCTCTCTCTCTCTCTCTCTCTCTCTCTCTCTCTCTCTCTCTCTCTCTCTCTCCTCTCTCTCTCTCTCTCTCTCTCTCTCTCTCTCTCTCTCTCTCTCTCTCTCTCTCTCTCTCTCTCTCTCTCTCTCTCTCTCTCTCTCTCTCTCTCTCTCTCTCTCTCTCTCTCTCTCTCTCTCTCTCTCTCTCTCTCTCTCTCTCTCTCTCTCTCTCTCTCTCTCTCTCTCTCTCTCTCTCTCTCTCTCTCTCTCTCTCTCTCTCTCTCTCTCTCTCTCTCTCTCTCTCTCTCTCTCTCTCTCTCTCTCTCTCTCTCTCTCTCTCTCTCTCTCTCTCTCTCTCTCTCTCTCTCTCTCTCTCTCTCTCTCTCTCTCTCTCTCTCTCTCTCTCTCTCTCTCTCTCTCTCTCTCTCTCTCTCTCTCTCTCTCTCTCTCTCTCTCTCTCTCTCTCTCTCTCTCTCTCTCTCTCTCTCTCTCTCTCTCTCTCTCTCTCTCTCTCTCTCTCTCTCTCTCTCTCTCTCTCTCTCTCTCTCTCTCTCTCTCTCTCTCTCTCTCTCTCTCTCTCTCTCTCTCTCTCTCTCTCTCTCTCTCTCTCTCTCTCTCTCTCTCTCTCTCTCTCTCTCTCTCTCTCTCTCTCTCTCTCTCTCTCTCTCTCTCTCTCTCTCTCTCTCTCTCTCTCTCTCTCTCTCTCTCTCTCTCTCTCTCTCTCTCTCTCTCTCTCTCTCTCTCTCTCTCTCTCTCTCTCTCTCTCTCTCTCTCTCTCTCTCTCTCTCTCTCTCTCTCTCTCTCTCTCTCTCTCTCTCTCTCTCTCTCTCTCTCTCTCTCTCTCTCTCTCTCTCTCTCTCTCTCTCTCTCTCTCTCTCTCTCTCTCTCTCTCTCTCTCTCTCTCTCTCTCTCTCTCTCTCTCTCTCTCTCTCTCTCTCTCTCTCTCTCTCTCTCTCAGAAATTGTAACATTACCAACAGGTGAAAAACCTTTGTAGGCTACTAAGGGCGATTGCTACATAGCCTTCCCGGCTTGGTGCCTTCTTTGATAATTACTTACTAAGGCCGACCTTAACTGATCTATGACACTCGAATACTACCCAAGTATCAGCTTTTAAAGTTTTGGGAGCTAGCCTCAAGTGTTTAGCCTCCAACCTGAGAGAGACACGTAATCAATTTTTTTTTAGGCAAAGGTGTATAAAAAAATATCTACACTCAATTTTAACAAATGCGAGAACTAAAAATAGAGCGATTGCTAAAGAGAACGAGCGAAAAGGAGCCAACAAAGAGGAGAAAAGAGCAAGCGCGAGATAGGAGAGCTATTTACCAAGCGAGACAGCCAGATAAGGAGGTACAGTGAGTCTTCAGGTTAAACCAGCTGTCATCTTGATAACTAGTTTAACTGTAAGATCTCACCGTCGCGCAATTGCTGTCGCCACTGTCTACAAGGCCGCCAACCTCCCCTCACCCTCCCCGCTGTGTTTCTTCGGCACCTTAGTGACGTGGACCCTATTCCCGTGGAATCTTTATTAGCCCTCAACGAACTCATTACTTCTGTGGCGCTTGTGTAAGTTGACAAGTTATCTTCTGCAATGCGTTAGTCAAGCTTAGTAACAAGGAGAGCCTCAGGCGGGAGGTTTTGGGATGATTTACGCATCTCTCAGGTTATCAGCATACTATTAAGATACATTAGTATTCCGTGTGACTGGCAGGACTCCATGTTCCTCTGGGAGTACCTCGCCTCGTTCCCTGGCGGCATGATAGAGTTAGTAGGAGACGCGCGCAGTATCTCCCACCTCTCATTAATACCCTTTAGCCTATTTACTCAACAATTATATTAATGTAATAAAGAGGCGGAGATAACGATGGGGAGGACTTGGAACGACGGCCCTGGCTCGTTAGGGCCTCCTGCTGCCTGGTGTTTATGCGTCTGCCAGCCAAATACCAGACCCTTGCAGGTTGCACGCCCCCTGCTGAGCTAATGGCAATCAGACTCCTATAATTGCCCCGACCACACAGGAGGGGCAAGACAGGGGCAGGGGAGGGAACACCGTTTGATAGATGAACAGGTATATCTCACAGTGTACCGGAGGATGCCATTGTGAAGGCGGGGAGAGAAGCGAGAGGGTATTGGTGTTGAGGGTCCTCCGCAGAAGCACCTGGTCAGGATGCAGGCGATGAGTCACAATAACGTGGCTAAAGTATGATGACCAGACCACACACTAGAATGTGAAGGGACGACGACGTTTTGGTCCGTCCTGGACCATTCTCAAGTCGATTTGAGAATGGTCCAGGACGGACCGAAACGTCGTCGTCCCTTCACATTCTAGTGTGTGGTTTGGTCACCTGGTCAGGAGTAGCAGCCCGGATGGCTTTTTCTTCTCTGCTTGTGCTCAGGATTCTTGAAGTGATTCTTTGCCGAGGTTCTCGACTGGATGATGTTTGGATCTTCATGTTGTGTTTAGTTAGGCGTAGGGTTATGGTGGGCTTCAAATCTTTGTTCTGCTACGTACAATTATGGTTACACGAATTACACATTGTCCATTTATCCTTACGTGATTTTTCACTTTGAGGTGATAGGAACTTGTATATTTTATGTATTTTGACATTATAGTAAACATTTGCGTTCCTATCCCCTATCTCTAGATGTAATTTTTAGAATTTTTTATGAGATTGAGCTCAAATTGAAGAAAGTAATAAAACTCTTCATACAAAATTAATAGCAGTGTGTATGTCTATGTGGTGGAAGATCAGACCTCAGAATTCTAGCTTTTTAATGTTAATTATTTTGATATTTTTTATGGCGAATGACATTAGTTTACACAAATTTATCTCTGAATTGTGAGACAGTAGTATCGAGGAGGATTAGTGGGGAGAAGTATGAAGTCTGTGGGAGGAATGCAGTGGAGTTAATAAGGTGTTTGTGCGGGTGAATGAATGTCAGGAGTAAAAGAGGGGGGCGAATGAATATTGGAGTCTGAGAGTGGGCTGGAACAGATCAAATTGGATATATATGTTTGGGTTATGAATCGAAGGTGGGATTGGGGGGTTGTGGAGTGGGGCGCAGGGGTGGGGAGGGTGGGTAATGGGAAGGTGAGCATCTTGAACCATTCACCACCTACTGAGCAACCCACGAAGACAGCATATCGCGAGAGACATTTATTGCTTCCTGTTGTCTCACTGTCTGGGGAGTTTGCTTTAAGACTTCCGCCGACGCTCTTGGGGTAGATTGTTGTTTTTATTAAATCCTTTGAAGTTGATTACAGTAGCGAGGGTGTTGGCTCCTGGGGAGGAGACGAGAGATTAGAGGATGGGGGAGATAAAGTTGAGGCGGGAAAGGAGTATCGTATAAGAAGGCGAGGCATGGGAAGTACGGGATGATGGGGGATGAGAGAAAGGGATCAGATCAGGGGGATGGGAGGAGATTGCAGGGAAAGTGTGTCAACAGTAGGGAATGTTTTTCACTCCGCTGTCTGAAGTATTGGAATATTATTTAGACAGGAACCTGGTGGCTGAAGTGTTTCGTGAGGCTTGAACAATTGGACGAGATGTAGTTATTGAATAAGTATACATTGAGTTAGGAAACCTTCAGAACCTTATATACCACATATGTAAGACTAATCCTGGAGTATGCGGCTCCAGCATGGAGCCAGTACCTTGTCGAGCACAAGACGAAACTGGAAAAAGTTCAGAGGTATACCACTAGGCTAGTCCCAGAGCTAAGAGGCATGGGTTACGAGGAAAGGCTGCGTGAAATGCACCTCACGTCTCTGGAAGACAGTAGACTTCGGGGAGACATGATCACTACCTACAAAATTTTCAGATATATTGACAGGGTAGATAAGGATAAACTTTTTAACAGGGGTGGTACGCGAACACGGGGACACAGGTGGAAACTGAGTACCCAAATGAGCCACAGGGACGTTAGAAAGAACTTTTTCAGTATCAGAGTAGTTAACAGATGGAATGCATTAGGCAGTGATGTGATGGAGGCTGACTCCATACACAGTTTCAAATGCAGATATGATAGAGCCCAGTAGGCTCAGGAATCTGTAAGCCAGACAGGGTTTGACAGGGTAAGACAGCTGCTATAGAAACTAGTGACATTAAGCACCTCACCAGAAGGTGATTAAGATGCTTTTTTACAAGCTCAAATTTTAGTTACATCTCTGCAGTCTAGCCCAAATGCCCAACACTTGTTTAGTATCCAAAGGAATACAAAATTCCTTTGGATACAAAACAAATACAAATAAATTCCTTTTGTATTAAATTCCATTCACCTGGGCTCTAGGAGACTCGAACCATGGACCCCACGTGTGTGAGGTCGAAGCTCTATCCACCAATGACTCTATCGACCAATGACTCTATCCACTAATGACTCTATCGACCAATTTCCTTTGTATCCAAATGGTACAAACTTCAAATACTTTCTTTAGCAACTAGAACATTCATTCCACTACCGCTATTTTCTGGGTGTTACTGCTATGTGCATTCAATGCCAGGTTGGCCAGGTGGTGTAAGGAGGAAGCTCTCTGGGTTTAGGAGGAAAGTAAGGTATCCTATCCTATCCAGCCAAGAGCCAGCTGGATATGTATAGTTGGATGAATATGTTTGATATTTAGTGCCTCAGCTATGTGTAATTTTCTATTGCTGTGATGGTCGAGTATTTCGGTGTTTATATATAGAAATATATATTCTATTACTAATTTATCTGGCTCATAGGGACCAAAGGGCCTGACGGCCGAGTGGACAGCATGCGTTATTCGTAGTCCTAGGATTCCGGGTTCGATCCCCGGCGGAGGCGGCAACAAATGGGCAGGGTTTCTTTCACTCTGATGCGCCTGTTCATCTAGCAGTAAATAGGTACCTGAGAGTTACAGCTGCTACGGGCTGCTTCCTGGGGATGTGTAACAAAAAAAGAGGCCTGGTCGAGGACCGGGCCGCGGGGACACTAAGCCCCGAAATCATCTCAAGATAACCTCAAGATGCCATCTTAATTATTAATAGAAGGAGATTGAAAAAAAGGAAGAGAAATTCCATAAAAATGATTTCTAATTCCATAAATCTGGGTTTGAAAAAGATGTTAATCCTTAGTAACAATTACTTTGAAAGCACACACACACACACACACACACACACACACACACACACACACACACACACACACACACACACACACACACACACACACACATGCCTTTACGAATGAGTCCACATAGTAATTACTGTAAGGTTGTTGATCCCTGACTAAACAAAAAACACTCATGTGCTGAGCATCCTGCAGTAAAATGCCAACCACCTCTTGAGTCACATAACCTTTGTAAATCTTCACTGGAATCTATCACGTCAGAGTCGCAAATACTAGAAGCTGTAACTTGACGGTATGAAAGTGAGGGAGGGGGGGGAGGGAGGGATATAGAGCAACTTTGACATTAATCTCTTCCTCCACCTGGACTCTTCATGCAGGTGGTGTCGAACCCACACTTGACCGGTGGATACGTGAAGGAGGCTTTTTGTTTGTCGATGGTTTCCATAGGCGTCTCGGGTGCCCACCGGCCCCTTCCACCAAACTTGCGTGCCCACTGGCCCCTTCCACAAGACTTGCGTGCCCACCGGTGGAGTCTAAACTACCAGCACAACCATCCTAGAAGTCGCGAGGGAATGGAATCCGTTAACATGTAAAGTGGTGGAGACAGACTTCTTGCAGGTATGCAGCACGTCCTCCTAAGTTTTTCCCAACGTCAGAAACTGTCGTACTGAAGTGCCCTCTCCTAACCTACCAGTCGACCCGAAACAGAAAACAGGACAGTATGACAATTTCGCGAGCCTCTACCATTATCTAGTACGATAATTTTTGACCGTATGTGTCAAAATACAACGCTCTGTTCGGAGGACGGGTTGAGGTATGACAGTCTAATAGATTCTGAAACCTATATACACCAGTCGATTGAATGTGGTGACAAACTTACGAAGTTCACAGCCCTTTACCCTTGCAAGCACAGTTAGGTGAGTGGAATGAAGCCATTACCATGCACGCCGTCGCCGCCTCCCACTGTAACTACCACCACCCGCCCCGTTACTGTAACTATACCACCAGCTCCTCCACAAGTACTTCCTTCACCAAAAGTACATCTGGTCCACAAATACTCGTCTCTGCTAAATTCCCCAAATACCTCCTGTTGCTAGTGCTACTCTACTGCTCTTGGGTGGATATAAATAGGAGCTGCCATGTACGGGTCAATAATGTTTTTTGCAGTTTCCTTAATTCATATTTTTCTTATGTTCTCTTGCTCCTACTCTTATCGCAACTACACCTCATACTACCGTCATTACAATCACAAGTACCATGACCGTTATCACTACGGGTGAACCCTCTCCCTCTCCCGTTAAGAAGCGTGAACTCCCGTGCCATTAAAACCCAAAAGTGATGTCGATTTAGGCTAATTCCCATGGACACCTATAAAAGCAGCTTTTACTGAGCCACAAAAGCCGTAGCATTCTGGGCACGGAGAGCAGGGTCGACTCCTTGTGATATTCACCACTTTTATTATCCCAATATGCCGTAAAACTCACCAATTTGGACCGTGTGCACATCTGACCTTCCCGGAACTGACGTCTTGGGAGAGTAAATTACGCGTAGTAGGGATCTCCCTGTTGACAGACCTGGGGATGATGGTGGGGGTCTTAGAGGTGAGGGGGAGTAACCCGTCACTCCTGTTGACAGACCTGGGCGTAGTGGTGGGGTGTTGATGGAAGAGAGAGAGGAGCACCCTCCACGTCGTTGACAGACCAGGGGGTAGGGGAGTGAGAGGAGGAGAGGGGGGCGCAGTACCCTGTCACCTCTGTTAACAAACCTGGGGGGGTGGTGGAGTTGGAGGAGGAAGAGGGGTCAGAATACCCCGTCACCCCCTGATGATAGATCTGAAGGTAGTGGTGGCGGCGTTGACGTAGGAGGAAATGGAGCATCCCTCCTTGTTCTGATGTAGGCGTTGGAGTATGGGTTAAAGGAGTATGGGTTAAAGGCAGAGCACTCCCTCTGCTGACATAACTAAGAAATGGGGAAAAGTAGAGAGATGTTGGTTGTTGATGGTGTCCTGTTGGTAGTGGTGGTGAGGAGGGTTGTGTCTTGTGCCCGGCTCCTGTTCTTTACATCTGGTTTCATTGAACCTTAAACTCTAGTAGCCAGTAGTTGGACCATTATCTCAGTTTGTCCAGGTCATTTTATAGTCTCTTGCTCGCCTCCTCTTGTCTTAATCTTCCTCATCATTGTTGCATAGTCAAACATTAAGAGGAATGAGCCTGTTCTCTGTAAGACCGTTTATACATACTAGAAGCAGGATCAGCTCGTATGCAGACCCTCGCTGTTGCTTAGGTACTCTTGTCTGCTGGACCACCTTCATGTTATGCCTGCATTTTTAACTTGTTACCATTCGCACACAGTAAGGTTCGAGACCTGGTAGGAACTAAATCTAAATTTACTTTTTATACTGATAAGTAATATAAAAATAAACAATACAACATAAAAACATATGACTCGTCACAGGATCACTGATAAACTAAAGGTAATACTTAATCCATATATATACCAGACCTACAAGTGTTACATTTATAGTACTAAGTAAAACAATCTACCTAACTTCAGGAGCTGACACATTCAGCCTATTCAACACGAACCACTCCACTGATGGAGTCGCTCCCTTAATGACTTGGGGAGGAACGCTATCGGCAACCGATCGTATTCTAAGGACATCATAGAGTGGTGCTCTAGTAACATATGATCATACAATAATACTTCCTACAAAAAGTATTATAAACTATGAATTTGCAACAGTTGTATTGTAGCGTTGTATTGTTGTATTGACTTGATACTCTGAATCCGGACCCGACATAGACCCGTCATAGACCCGTCTGTATTCTGTGCCCGCACCACTGACCAACACGTGTGAGCGTACAGTACGATAAATTTAAGCATATACTATGTTCTCAAAACATCATAATGGCACACTACAATGCAATAGAAGAAAAATGTAATGATAAAGATAAAATATACAATATTTTAATGATATTAATAACTTATTAATACCAAACCAAGTTAATTCAGTAATATGTAGAACATAAGCTGTACAATTTGTATGGTTAGGACCCAGGTTAATGTCTGGTTGATGGCTAAACCACACATCAGAAGATTTTGAAACGACATTCGTTGTCTGGTAACTTTCTGGTAAGACTTTTATTTCCAGAAACATTTCACACGGTAGAAAGTAAAATTAATTGGACGCACTTATAATATTAATATTTATATTAATTTTGCAAATGTAAATGCTAGTAATTACAATTTTTGGTTGACAAGTTGAATTAAAAGTTCCTATTACGAATAAAGCAAATGTGTGATTGGTCAGCAACTATGCTACTGTATTCACTCACATACATTACGCAAGAGTAACGCCTAGACTACTGTATTCACGAAAATACATTATGCAAGTATAACGACTAGGCTACTGCATTCACGAAAATATGCATTATGCAAGTATAACGATTAGGCTACTGTATTCACAAAAATACATTATGCAAGTCTAAAATACATTACATTAGTATAAAAATGTAGAAAATATTTTTGTTAAGTTTTGAGAGTCTCATGAATGACATTGATCTGAAATGATGTAAAAAATTGGAAAATTCCAGTTTCTCAATTTTCAGCGAAATATAATGTTTTTCGACAGCCTAATCACGAAGTGTCGGTTATTTATTGGGTCGTAATTGGATGATAAGGTATAAGAAGTGATGTACGATAATTAGATTATGCACCCCGAGTGTAATGGACGCTTAAATGACTCGTTGATATTTTTCTATTGCCAATTAAGTGACGCTGCCAGAACATTTTTAATGTCTTGTGATCAAATTATTTATCAAGAAAGTTCATATTTATGAAAACATAATGATAAAGGCCAAGTTTAATAAGTTTTTTTTCATGTACTACAATTTTATGATCTGGGAGAGGTTATTGTACCCCGTAATTAGTGGTGTTTTTGGGGTAAACTAATTTCAGCTTATAAAATTTATTTCAAGCCAACTCCATCGTCCAGCCAAAGCTTTAAATCACATTCCGAGTAACGAAGATTTTAGCAAGTCAGTGTTTGATTTATACAGCAGACAACAGACTGACTAGAATCTTTCATAGGGGTATAATAACAAACTCGGTTTTCTCAAATAAAAATTAACACTATATTATGTGCTGAAGTACATTTTAGGTCCAGGTAAGGTCGTTCAGTTTCGTTGATATGGGGATATTTTCTCTGGAGTAGGTTATCAAGTAACCTTTGACTTAAAATGAGATCGCCACCGTTGACTTAACTCTTGTTGGTTCCGGAAATCGACGTCCCCGCGGCCAGGGACCAGATTCACGAAAGTACTTACGAACCTGTATATCTTTTCTCAATCTATGACGGCTTTGTTTCCAATTAATAAACAGTTGAGCTCCGAAGCACCAGGAGGCTGTTTATAACAATAACAACAGTTGAATGGCAAGTTTTCATGCTTGTAAACTGTTTAATAAATGTAACCAAAGCCGTCAAAGATTGAGGAAAGATGTACACGTTCGTAAGTGCTTGCATAAGTGCTTTCGTGAATCTAGCCCCTGGTCTCTGACCAGGCCTCTTGGTTGGTAGTCTGTTGTTAACCAGCCTGGTTGGTCAGGCAAGCATTAGAGGTGTTTGTCGAGTTCTCTTGAGCACTGAGAGAGGTCGGCACATTATGCCCCTTATGCGTAGAAAAAATGTTGGTCCTGGAGCCTTGCTGTTAAAAACTCAGCATTCCTACCCCGTTGAAATAGCCTCTGATTTTCAACGGGGCTATTTTACGCATTCTGCCATACCTACTGGTGTCCTGTGGAGTTGTTCCGCGTACAGATTTGGAACCAGTCCGTCTAATATTTTCCAAGTGTTAGTTATTATGCATATATATATATATCGCCTTCGCTCTAGGGAATACCGTTGCAATAAACTTGGGTTGTTCCTGCTTTAAAGGACCTTAAGTGCCGTTTATATATATGGCGTTAGAGTTCTATCGGGCACCATCTTGTTTGTCAAAAGTAATGCATTGAAATACAGATACAACCAACTATTTAACTCCATTAGATAAACTTGAACGGATTTGCAAGCTATTGTTTATATGTTTTAGGTGATACAACTTGTTGAATTGTAAATTGCATGGTTTTGAACATGCCAAAACGTGGCTAAACGATAAATTAACAATAAGTAACAAATAAGAACCGGTTGAGTGGCTAAACAATGAGGTAAACTACTGAGGTTTGATATACATAAGCAGCCAGGCTATAGCAGTCCACGGTGGTTAAACTGCGGGCGTACATAGATTTAAATACCTTTGCTTTACCCAGTACCTAAGGCAAAGCAGTTGCTCTACGAGGAAACAATGTGGAGTTGTACAAGGGAGAAGGTAGTGGACACTGAGTAAAGCTGGGAAAACGACGTAGATGGAGCATGGAATCTACGTTGATCCTGCGTTGATTTAACGTTACTTGAGGATATGTCTCGGGGTACTCGACAGTAAACAATGGGATGCGGAAGTAATCTTTTGGGTTATACCTGGAGTAGGTTCTGGCAGCTCTTGTGATAATTTGCTCCAAAAGGCCATTGCTTGAGGTGTGGCCCACAGGAGTAGCCTCACCACTTCCGACTATTACTAGTCCTCTACTATGTACAATTAACTTGTGAAGTAAAACTGCGTAGAGTAGTCGGGAGCTGGAGGCGAGTCGCTGGGGAGGAGAGTCTCACCTGGACACTCGTAAGAGCCGCCAGGTGGCGTCGCTGGGTAAGGACGTGACCCGAATGTCTTGCAACCACCAGGGAGGGAGGGAGTGGGCCTTGGAAGGGGGTGGCATAGCCTGGGTTGGGAGGGGTAGCATGGAAGCGGTAGTTTATATGAAGGGGGAAGACAGGAGAGGCGAGGTATGGAGCAGCAAAAACATAGTCAAACAAAGAGCAGCAAAGTTTGTTGTCTTGGGATGGGAGGAAAAATAAGGTTGGTGGGAGAAGAGTAAACAGTGTTGGTGGAAGAGGAAAATGGCATGGTAAATATAGTTGGAGGGAGAGGAAGAGATTGTGAGGGGAAAGAGGTTATGGGAGGGGCTGAGGTGAAGTAGACAGCATAGATTATTAACATCTTTATTGACAATGAATTACAATTTACTTAATCTGAGTAATTCAATTAAGCCTTATTAAAGTGAGGATAATGCTGGTATTCACTGTCACACCATGACAGAGAATCATACACCAGTCAATAGGTCTAAACTATAGGCTAAAGCGCACACATTTCCGTTACAATCAACTACATTAGACTGTATACACTTTTCAATGTACGAATATGTAAATACAACTTTCTATTGTGCACTGCCACACAAGGGCAGGGATGGGTTCATAAGAGATGCAGCATAAAAATAATATAAATAGCATTGTTCTTCATTCTTTACAATGGACAAGCAAATTTAGTATAAATTGTTAGGATGTCGTCCAGTACACCAGATTCAATGAAATAGTTTACTAGACATGATCATTTGCCTCCCTTTATATACTGCACATGCACAACCTGTTTTACCAGTGCCTAATTGCACAGAACCATAAGTAAAGGCATAGGATTCATTTGGTTTGAGATTTTGAAGATGACTTGTCTAGTGCTATACATCTCATAGCTTCAGTATTATAGATTTGTTTCACACTGATGGGTGTATAATGTATAGAGACCTGCACATCTTTCCAAGGGGAAATATAAGGAACAGTTTTATCAGGACTAAGAGACACATTCAGTTTCATAAGATTATTGGCACAACTGAGCCACACAGATGTACAATTATGTTGTTTAAGAATATTTTATATTGATCCGGAACAGAGAGAATTGCCCACTCCAAGGGTTAAATTATAGTTAAACATTTCCATGGTTATCAACCATGCGGTAGTGTATGATCCTGGCGCCGAGCGCAGACATATCTTAGCACAGTCTCAGATTTACAGAGAACTACTTGATCGCGAAATTCGCCTTTATTAACGTGTTGGTAATGGAATGTCTAATTTCAATGTCGTATTGTCAGCCCACTGTCAACATTTCTAAATAAATAGTAGAACGATTTTGAAAAATTCCAGCTTTTTTTTTGTCTTTGAATGCAGAATATAAATTATTTGTATTTAAAGTTTGTGAAGTGTTAATATTGATGGTGGTTTGTTTTTGCATGATGCGAGGAACGTGGTCAAACACCGCGGTCCACCGAGTGCGTCACCCGGCTCTCCACTCTTAAAACAAACTCTGAATTTTGTTTCTTGGTAAAACTTGTATAATAATTTTATATAAATACTATTTCCACGCTCTTGTGGCGCAAATAACGTGGAGATATTTATTTTTTTTCCAGTCATTCTGCATGAATTTACACATCCTATATTTATCTTGGGAAATAAATGCTTTGTAGCTGTTAGTCTCATAATCGAGACGTTGTGTTTATAACAAACAGGAAATGTTTAATGGAAATTTAATGTAGCGTTAAATTACACGTTATCCATTGTGATGTATTTATTGAATATACAAGTTTTAAGTATGTCACTCTATGCTTGCATCTAATTATCAAATAAATTAAGAAGTTATCTTTTAACGTAGATGTATTTAGAAGCCTAGATAAGTTGGCACATGTTTCGTAATTGCCTGTCAGTATTTACCTTTCAATGTCTACGAGCGAGTGAGGTCGAGAGCTTTATGCCCTGCCTACTGCTTTGTTGTACCGGTTACGTTATAATTTTAACTATTTTGATCAAATAATTTGTCGAATCCGGCCTTGAAGATGTGGATGGAGGTGGTTTCCAAAACTACTTTCAGTGCATTCCGCTTCTTGTCCACCGGTACTGGGGACGAGTATTTCCTTACATTCCTTCGACTTGTTTCCATTTCCAGCTTCCACCTGTGTCCTCTAGTCCCACTTTCTCTCAATTTTAAGAGGCTCTCCTTGTCCAGCTTGTGTGTTCCTCTCAGTATCTTGCCTGTTATGATTGTATCCATTCTGTTGTTTTCCTATTCTCTGTTGTAAAGAGATTTAATTCTGTTATCCTATTCTTGTAGCTTAACCCTCTTAGCGTTTGTTGCAAACCTTATATTAATTTTGGTTTTATGCTTTACAAGGACATTGCCTGCAGGTACTGCATGTTCCAGTATTTATTTAATAAATGGTATGTAGATTGTCTTGAAAGAATCCTGATTTACGTTTCTAAATGATCTAATGTTTGCCAGCAGTGTTGGAAATGTATCCACTCCCAAACCTGAATTCCTGTAGTTGCCTTCCCCTTAAGGTGTAAATATCTCCTGGCCTCCTTTTTCCTTTTCCCAACTTCATTACCCTACACTTGTTGGAAATTTATTCCATCAACTACATGTTTGCACACTGCTGAAGTTTGTCAAGGTCCTCCTGTAACTTCCTGCAATCCTCATCAGCTTTGCGTCATCTGCAAACATAGATGTATACATACGATCTCCCTCGGGTAGATCGTTCACATAAAATTGGAATGGCAGTGGTATCTGGTCCGAGCCTTATGGGACCCCACTTGTTTAATTCCTCCAGCTTGAAACCTCTTCTCTCAATAACTCTGTACTTTCTGTCCTCCGGGTACTCAGTTAAGTGGTGGTGGTTTCTTTCTTATGTTGCGTCTGTAAAATGCTGATTTAAGAAGAGTCTGCCATGTCTACCAGTCATGCTCTACATGTCTCATCACCCCCACAGAGGTCCTTATTTATCCAGTCTATTTCCCTGTAGTTAAAATCCCCTAGTATTAGAATTTAGGTTTCGCCTCCTTTGTCACTGTGGCAGTTTTTCCCATTACCTTTAGTCAATTGTTGAATTTATCCGTTGTGTGTTGTAATCTTCCCTAAGCCTTGTATTGTTTGGTTGCGGGGAGTGTAAATCACCGCTACCACTATCTTCATGTCTCCCACATGAAGATAGCTGTTGTTGTTGTTGCTAGTATACATTCCTGTCGGTCAGATTCGTCTTATAATTCTAGTAATTTAAAGCTTCAGTGTTGCTGTATCAACCGGATTACACCACCCGACTTATTCTTCAGCCTGTCCTTCCTTATTACTTGATAACCTCAGTAGCTGTTTGTGGCGCATCGTCGTATCTGATTGTGTTAAGTAAACCTTGATAACTTTGTCTTGGTCTGATGCTTAGCAAGTAGTATGTAAGAGGCGGCGTTGTCTTTCAAATATTATATTACAAATAATAAGACTAAAATTTTTTGCATGGGAATCACAATATTATTTTTGTGATTCAACTAAAGAGTTTTTCGATTTATAATATATAATAATTTATCCCCGGTTATGTCCCCTCTATATGTATATGGATCAGGATA